>NW_019268608.1:40455-43672 GCF_002738365.1 Cucurbita moschata | reverse complement strand
TCGCGTATACGCAATCTCGAAACCCAATTAGCTCACGGACTGTCTCCTCAACCCTGGCGAGTATGAGTGCTTGGTAAGAGAGAATGTCGAATGAGAAAGACATTCGATTACGGCAACATTCGCAACTACCAAAGTGCACTAAACCTAGTAGAGATCTTCGACCTAACGATAATGGAACTTCAAGCCCATTTAATCAATCCGCTTTGTACCTTATTGTTGACCGAATCGAATGCACGCCAGGCCTAAATTGTCTCTCAGTCACCCAGAGAGGAAAGGAAGATCAGATCCGAAGTTTACGAATCGAAGAGAAAGTGGATATGAGTTCTACACGCTTTCATTTTCAAAAGTTTCGCTTGCCTACAGTACTTTATTCAGGATCTGAATTCCTTGATCATTTTCTTGGCGGATAACACAAATGAAATCGTTTCTCTGACCGTCCATCTTATGAGTCCATTCTTGTCTTGTTGGTTTGTTGTACTATTCTATACCTCTCTCGATTGATAGAAAGACGTTCGGGAGCTGGGAGGGCCTATTGTGAGTGAACTTTCCTTTTCACGGTAGGCAAAGGTAAAGTGGGAGCTGCATATGTCCACGGTGATCAAGGCAGAGCGACTTCTTCTTTAGAAGAGGTTGGTTTTATTGAAACTGTTAGATCCGCTTTCATTAAAGAAAAAATAGGAGCTCTTGGTTTGGCCAATGTCGATTCGTATGGCAATGCGGACTCGACTCAAGACGAGGATTCCGCTTTTCATACTGCTGCTATGAGTCGAAAGAGCTGGTATGCTATCTCGCTAAACGAAAAGAAAGAGCACGTACGGGTTGACCTTGTTACAATGGCGGGGGCCAGCCAAAGAAGGTCAGTCGGACTAAGTTAGGACCCTTGATCCGGTTCAGCTAGGTTCTTCCATGCAAGAATGTATGGGTATCGGTATCCTCTTTAGGACCGGTTGCTTCCTCTTTTTGTTTATACGTTTGGAGAAACCTGCTAAGCCCGCCTTTCTTACCAGGTGTGATTCAATCTTTCAGCTCAAACTTTTCTATCGTCCGACGAAAAAAGTAGGAGTACGACTACCTTTTTCTTTTCTTGCCCTAGCCAGGGGATCATTTAGTTTCTACCAAAAGATTCACTATCTATTAGTTGTCGTAAACGAATGTATTTCTCATTTCATGTTAGCTCCTCCAAGAGCTTCCTGGTCCGTAGTAGACGAAACCTTGGACTTCTATCGAACTTATAGCATTGCCTGGTGAGCTCGCCGTTGAGGGTTGGCCTTACAGGAGATCAAGCAGCCTTTCTTTCCCTACCTGATATGCTTTCTCGCTTATCGTGCAACTAGCCAACTAGCCAAAGAGAGAGGGAGAGGGATCATGTCAATCAATTTGTATGTGCATTTTGTCCATCCTGTACTTGCCTGCTTAGCTTTCTTAGCCAACATCTCCGGTTTTCCCCGAACAAAGAAGTCCTGCTTATCCATACCCAACAGTCACACTTTTAGCCGAAAGACTGATTTTTTTCATAAAGTTGGATCATAGATCAAGAAAGAATGAAGCTGCTTACAGGGACGGTTACGTGATACGTCTTTTCATACTCGCCTTTTCTTTAACCCTTCTATCAACCTAGCCATTCTCGCTTGTTGCTTTAAGGGGTCTCCCCACTGTAGATTACTTGGATTGGTTCTCGTGTCCCTGTGCCAAAAAGGATGGGCGAGTTTGGTTTGAGTGTTCCTCGATTGGGATGGATCCATATGCTCCTGAGGGGTGAGACGAGGTGTAGTGCAGTCTGGTCAGCGCATCTGTTTTAGGTATGTTGTCCGCTAAAGGTTTTAGGAAAGAGGGTACAAATTTTCTACATAGGTCATCTATGGTCACAATCCTTTTAAGGAAGATGCTCCCAAATAATCGGTGAACAATAGCCTTTAAAGAAGTTTCAGAGAGAAAGAAGAGGCAGAATAGAGAATAGGAGTGAGTCGTGCAAGGAAGAAGGAACTAGTAGGTTTAATTTGGGTTCGTTTGAACTAAAAAACGAACTAAAATTTTTCAAACGAACCTAAATTTAAGACTCTCTAGCCCAAAGTTCATATGTAGTAAAAAAAAACCTTCCGTGGCCCAACCCTTATTCGCAGTCCGCATCCAACCATTTATTTTTCAAGCTACACGTATGCTCCAGGCCAAACTCACGTAACTAGTCAGAAGATGAGGCCCACAACTGAACAGATTTCAAGTGTCACAATCACACTCTTGAAGTAGTGAGACAATGATTATGTGACATTTGTTCTAATCCAATGAACAAGTCAACCATGCAAAATTTAGACTGAACGAACAATAGCAGTGTATGCTCGAATCACGTTTAGAAGAAATATTTTAGAATACGTGAGCGAAGAAATACGTTAAAAATAATTTCAAATAAAGCAATGTTATAAGCTAAAAGTGAAGAAACAACAACTGGTCACGTTCTCCTATAGTATATTTTGGGACATTTTAGTCCTAATGGGTGTAGATATGATTCTGAGGACTAATCATACACCCCGTATTGGCACAACAATAATAGTAAAGGCCTATCTAAGATGAAAGAAGGTAAAAGGGGTTTGGAATGAACATGCCACCATGAACCACAAATCGTTTACAAGAATAGCTGAGACATCTAACATGCAGCCACAGGCAACACGCCTTGGCCAATATCTCTATCAACCAGCTCTTCATAAACTCAACATTGTAGGATGAGGCTGATTTTAGGTCTCGCGACGCGCTTCTAGCTGATCTCAGTATTGTGGAGTCTTTTCCAACCTACTAGGAGCTGTTGAAAATCACTTCTCGGTTTGTTAACTCTTCAAGTCTTCTCTGTTGGTGTCTTTCCTACTTTCTTCGCTTGAAAAAATTTCTTCTTTGCATGACGTCATACCACCTGCTTTTACTTGATGTTTCCTTGGTCGGAATAATAACGTTTCAAGTTACTGACGTGGACAACAGGGTTAGTCTGTATCTGTAGGAGCAATTGGATCCTATATGATGTCTTCCTAATCTTGTGGACAACTTTGACTAGTCCATAGAATTTTCGAACCAATCTTTGGTTCTTGTTGCTTTGAACTCAAAGTTGATCTGACCTTCACTTATCATAACTCTCTATTTGCTTTGAAATTATCGTGGTCGACCCTTCTCTTCATCTGTCTGGATGGTATTTCTGCGTGAACATGTGTTGCTTTAGTGGTTTGTTTTTGTCTCC
>NW_019268608.1:34606-40445 GCF_002738365.1 Cucurbita moschata | reverse complement strand
TGGCGGGGGCCAGCCAAAGAAGGTCAGTCGGACTAAGTTAGGACCCTTGATCCGGTTCAGCTAGGTTCTTCCATGCAAGAATGTATGGGTATCGGTATCCTCTTTAGGACCGGTTGCTTCCTCTTTTTGTTTATACGTTTGGAGAAACCTGCTAAGCCCGCCTTTCTTACCAGGTGTGATTCAATCTTTCAGCTCAAACTTTTCTATCGTCCGACGAAAAAAGTAGGAGTACGACTACCTTTTTCTTTTCTTGCCCTAGCCAGGGGATCATTTAGTTTCTACCAAAAGATTCACTATCTATTAGTTGTCGTAAACGAATGTATTTCTCATTTCATGTTAGCTCCTCCAAGAGCTTCCTGGTCCGTAGTAGACGAAACCTTGGACTTCTATCGAACTTATAGCATTGCCTGGTGAGCTCGCCGTTGAGGGTTGGCCTTACAGGAGATCAAGCAGCCTTTCTTTCCCTACCTGATATGCTTTCTCGCTTATCGTGCAACTAGCCAACTAGCCAAAGAGAGAGGGAGAGGGATCATGTCAATCAATTTGTATGTGCATTTTGTCCATCCTGTACTTGCCTGCTTAGCTTTCTTAGCCAACATCTCCGGTTTTCCCCGAACAAAGAAGTCCTGCTTATCCATACCCAACAGTCACACTTTTAGCCGAAAGACTGATTTTTTTCATAAAGTTGGATCATAGATCAAGAAAGAATGAAGCTGCTTACAGGGACGGTTACGTGATACGTCTTTTCATACTCGCCTTTTCTTTAACCCTTCTATCAACCTAGCCATTCTCGCTTGTTGCTTTAAGGGGTCTCCCCACTGTAGATTACTTGGATTGGTTCTCGTGTCCCTGTGCCAAAAAGGATGGGCGAGTTTGGTTTGAGTGTTCCTCGATTGGGATGGATCCATATGCTCCTGAGGGGTGAGACGAGGTGTAGTGCAGTCTGGTCAGCGCATCTGTTTTAGGTATGTTGTCCGCTAAAGGTTTTAGGAAAGAGGGTACAAATTTTCTACATAGGTCATCTATGGTCACAATCCTTTTAAGGAAGATGCTCCCAAATAATCGGTGAACAATAGCCTTTAAAGAAGTTTCAGAGAGAAAGAAGAGGCAGAATAGAGAATAGGAGTGAGTCGTGCAAGGAAGAAGGAACTAGTAGGTTTAATTTGGGTTCGTTTGAACTAAAAAACGAACTAAAATTTTTCAAACGAACCTAAATTTAAGACTCTCTAGCCCAAAGTTCATATGTAGTAAAAAAAAACCTTCCGTGGCCCAACCCTTATTCGCAGTCCGCATCCAACCATTTATTTTTCAAGCTACACGTATGCTCCAGGCCAAACTCACGTAACTAGTCAGAAGATGAGGCCCACAACTGAACAGATTTCAAGTGTCACAATCACACTCTTGAAGTAGTGAGACAATGATTATGTGACATTTGTTCTAATCCAATGAACAAGTCAACCATGCAAAATTTAGACTGAACGAACAATAGCAGTGTATGCTCGAATCACGTTTAGAAGAAATATTTTAGAATACGTGAGCGAAGAAATACGTTAAAAATAATTTCAAATAAAGCAATGTTATAAGCTAAAAGTGAAGAAACAACAACTGGTCACGTTCTCCTATAGTATATTTTGGGACATTTTAGTCCTAATGGGTGTAGATATGATTCTGAGGACTAATCATACACCCCGTATTGGCACAACAATAATAGTAAAGGCCTATCTAAGATGAAAGAAGGTAAAAGGGGTTTGGAATGAACATGCCACCATGAACCACAAATCGTTTACAAGAATAGCTGAGACATCTAACATGCAGCCACAGGCAACACGCCTTGGCCAATATCTCTATCAACCAGCTCTTCATAAACTCAACATTGTAGGATGAGGCTGATTTTAGGTCTCGCGACGCGCTTCTAGCTGATCTCAGTATTGTGGAGTCTTTTCCAACCTACTAGGAGCTGTTGAAAATCACTTCTCGGTTTGTTAACTCTTCAAGTCTTCTCTGTTGGTGTCTTTCCTACTTTCTTCGCTTGAAAAAATTTCTTCTTTGCATGACGTCATACCACCTGCTTTTACTTGATGTTTCCTTGGTCGGAATAATAACGTTTCAAGTTACTGACGTGGACAACAGGGTTAGTCTGTATCTGTAGGAGCAATTGGATCCTATATGATGTCTTCCTAATCTTGTGGACAACTTTGACTAGTCCATAGAATTTTCGAACCAATCTTTGGTTCTTGTTGCTTTGAACTCAAAGTTGATCTGACCTTCACTTATCATAACTCTCTATTTGCTTTGAAATTATCGTGGTCGACCCTTCTCTTCATCTGTCTGGATGGTATTTCTGCGTGAACATGTGTTGCTTTAGTGGTTTGTTTTTGTCTCCCTTCTTCAGTAGAGGTGTTGGCTTGGTGTCTTTGCCAAGCATTTGAGTGATCACTGACACGAGCCTTTGCAGGTCAAATAAACCCGACTGTGAACATGCCATTTTGCTATTTGTAGAATTCAACTAGCTCAAGCTGAGCTGTATGACATCTATTTGTGGTAGGTGACATAAAACTAATCTTGTGATTTATCTCTCTTGGTGGGGTTAAACCCAATATCTGACCTTCTTGTTTTAGGTGATGGTGTTCATGTAGTGGCAATAAAGTTTTTGTTGAGGTTGGCACACTTGAGCTCCCCCTTTTCAAATACAACAATGGCAGCAAGTGTAGATACATCATGGCTAAGATTCTTTCTAAACTGTACTATCCTCATCATTTTTACCCATTTTCACCCCTCTTGGTTGATGGATGTTTGTCTGAATGATCATTGGGTTAGACTCCGTTACTACTAGACATTTTGCTAAGGACATGTAAATGACTTTGTGTTCTAGCAGGATGTCAATCCCTGACTATTTGGGCTCTAGAATGTTGGATATGAAGGCTGAAGATTTATAGTAAAAATCTTATAGAGAAATATATACTAAATAATTATATATAGTAGGCGGTTACATATAGTGAAGCTATATATAATAAACTAAAATAATATGTATACCCATTAGTCAGTGCTTCCTAAATTTACATTTCTCATTCTCCATATCCTCTCTTTGCATACCTAAAGTCATTAATACAAAACCATTGGTCAATATTTCTTCTTACATTTTCTCTATCATGTTTTTTTTTGTTCATTTAGATCAAGTGTGTGCCCTGTTGTGTGATTCTAATAACAAGTATCAGAGCGAGGAGAGATTCACCATGATCTGTGAAGATGGAAAGTTCAAAGACTGGAATTGAAAAGTTTGATGGATTCGATATCAGTTTCTAGAAGATGCAGATTGAAGATTATCTATACGAGAAAGATATTCAGGAACCCATTTTGAGGGTGAAGCTGGATACCATGACCACGGAGGAGTGGAAGCTCAAGGATTGTCACGCCGTAGGGTTAATTTGGTTGACGCTGCTAGGGAACCAAAGAAATTGTGATTCGAAATGGTCCCGTTTGGGGACCATCTCCAGTTTCTTCATTTCTAGTACCAAAATTTCATGGATAGATGTCTCGCACTGTGCAACGGCAACTCTCTGTTTTCCTATGGCTAGTCAGATATCTCATGACCACTCTTTTCCTCCTCACCATATCTAGACACTATAATGTTGATCCACTATTGTCTTATATAGTTAACGTTCACTCTTTAACGTCCAAGGACATTTTATAACTACCACGAAAATCAAAACATACAATAAATTCATACAAGTTTTACAACATATCATATACTACAAAATAGGGTTAGACTGCTTACTTGATCGCGGAGAGACGTGACATCAAGCTGAGTCATAGAGATATACGACTCTTTATCTTAAGAAAAAATCTATATAATTTAAAATCTGGCTGCTCTGGTACCAATGTGTCACAACCCAAATTTCAAGGGTTCAAAACTCAAATAGAAATTAAAATTGAGAGCGAAAACAAATAAAAATAAAAGTAAATTAATATAAAATAAGAAAATGTTGTAAAATTAAAATGAGATTGAGAAAACAACACAACATTAAATATAAAATTAAATTATAAGAGGGTGTTGTTCAAATTTATCCAAACAGAAAAACAAATTTGTTTGGGATACAATTAAAAAATAATAATAAAAAATTAAAATAAAATAAAATAAAATACAAAAATACTACAACACAAAGACAGACTAACACTACATAACAACCCCATCTGTGAGTTCACAACCTTTGAAGGCTCCTTCATCTCAACGGTAAGTTCTATTACGAACCCATAAAAAATAATCACACCTATGACCGCATCTCCTGACTTTAAACTGCTAGTCTCAATGGTTTAGTCATGAAAGTTTTAGAGATAAATCTATCCTTACAAAAATATTTTTCTCTTAATTTATAATTAGTCATAAAAAGAAATAATTAGGTACAAATTTGGTCTAGAATTCAAAACTTTCAAATCTTACTGTTCCTTAACCAAATTCAAATCAAGATTCTTGAACTCCTTGTACCTTAAATAAAGTTGGTATTCTCTAATAAAACAGGAATTTCTCTTAAGATCATTAAATTCTTATAGACTCCAGACTCAATATCAATAATACAATTATGTTTTATCTTGAACACGCCAAACATGAAAGTAAAATGCGTTCAATTTAACTCCATTTTATTACCATCTAGGTGTAGGGTATATTCTTGATTTAAAAGTTCTTGTGACATGAGAGTTCATATCAGTAAGCTTTTTGCAAAATCACAAGTTAAAAGACAATAACGATGAACCTAGGTCTATTAGTCAATTCAAAGACAATTTCTTTTTCCATCTTATCGATAATAATAGTTCAACTAAATCCATATTATGCAAAGAAACAAGTTTACGACTCATAAAAACTACTACCTAAATTATGTCCTAAAAATTTGAAAACATAAGTTGTAGTTGATAATTACATAAAAATTTCCCTAAATCCATGAATTCCTGTCCAATTAGTCAATCCAAAAGATTGTAACTAGCATATAGTAATTGAAGCTCCACATGAAGCAATTTAAAGTTCCCCTACATAACTAAAGTTCATCTCATCTTTAATGAAACATGAATTGCACTGAAGTTCATGAAATGCTTATAGACTCCAACTCTGAGTACTATTAATGCAATTATGTTTCATATGAGTTTGTCATAAATGAAACTAAGGTGTATTCAGTACAACTTTATTTTCTTGTCATACGAGGAAAAATAGAAAAATTAAATCAAACAAACTGATGAACTGAACCGAATCAATCCAACCAAAATTGATTAGTTTGTTTCTTTTGTTGGGTTGTTGGTTTATTTGATAACCCTTGTATGTTATAACAATTCAACTTTTCGTTTTATAGCCCTCCAACTACTAAGAGAAAAATATATTTGAGTAGAAGCTAAAAATATTGGGTGTTCAAGAAAAGGCATTTGGTTTAGTGGTATGATTCTCACTGGGGTGCAAGAGGTTTTGAGTTCAATTCTTGAAATGCCCCTATGTCTAAATCTCTTCTTATCTACGGACTTTATATTCGAAATCAACCTAACTTCATATTCGACATTTTATACTTACCACCATGCTCTTAATACTCATAGTCTTTCTTAACATCTCATCCCAAGGCTTTATACATACGTTTCAAGTGGTATAACAAAGGCATTTAGTCTAGTGGTATGAAACATTTACCAAGTAAATAAATACATTAAAATAACACAAGTGACACATATGTAAACTATGTTATTAATATTTTATTTCTATTACATCTTTCCTTATTTATGAAATAATGAGCGGAGATATTTTTCATTTTCACAATTACTGATGACGAGAGGTTTAAGATTTTTTTAATGTAAGAATTGTGGGGATGTA
>NW_019268608.1:21829-34596 GCF_002738365.1 Cucurbita moschata | reverse complement strand
AAAAAAAAAAAAATCACACCTATGACCGCAACTCCTGACTTTAAACTGCTAGTCTCAATGGTTTAGTCATGAAAGTTTTAGAGATAAATCTATCCTTACAAAAATATTTTTCTCTTAATTTATAATTAGTCATAAAAAGAAATAATTAGGTACAAATTTGGTCTAGAATTCAAAACTTTCAAATCTTACTGTTCCTTAACCAAATTCAAATCAAGATTCTTGAACTCCTTGTACCTTAAATAAAGTTGGTATTCTCTAATAAAACAGGAATTTCTCTTAAGATCATTAAATTCTTATAGACTCCAGACTCAATATCAATAATACAATTATGTTTTATCTTGAACACGCCAAACATGAAAGTAAAATGCGTTCAATTTAACTCCATTTTATTACCATCTAGGTGTAGGGTATATTCTTGATTTAAAAGTTCTTGTGACATGAGAGTTCATATCAGTAAGCTTTTTGCAAAATCACAAGTTAAAAGACAATAACGATGAACCTAGGTCTATTAGTCAATTCAAAGACAATTTCTTTTTCCATCTTATCGATAATAATAGTTCAACTAAATCCATATTATGCAAAGAAACAAGTTTACGACTCATAAAAACTACTACCTAAATTATGTCCTAAAAATTTGAAAACATAAGTTGTAGTTGATAATTACATAAAAATTTCCCTAAATCCATGAATTCCTGTCCAATTAGTCAATCCAAAAGATTGTAACTAGCATATAGTAATTGAAGCTCCACATGAAGCAATTTAAAGTTCCCCTACATAACTAAAGTTCATCTCATCTTTAATGAAACATGAATTGCACTGAAGTTCATGAAATGCTTATAGACTCCAACTCTGAGTACTATTAATGCAATTATGTTTCATATGAGTTTGTCATAAATGAAACTAAGGTGTATTCAGTACAACTTTATTTTCTTGTCATACGAGGAAAAATAGAAAAATTAAATCAAACAAACTGATGAACTGAACCGAATCAATCCAACCAAAATTGATTAGTTTGTTTCTTTTGTTGGGTTGTTGGTTTATTTGATAACCCTTGTATGTTATAACAATTCAACTTTTCGTTTTATAGCCCTCCAACTACTAAGAGAAAAATATATTTGAGTAGAAGCTAAAAATATTGGGTGTTCAAGAAAAGGCATTTGGTTTAGTGGTATGATTCTCACTGGGGTGCAAGAGGTTTTGAGTTCAATTCTTGAAATGCCCCTATGTCTAAATCTCTTCTTATCTACGGACTTTATATTCGAAATCAACCTAACTTCATATTCGACATTTTATACTTACCACCATGCTCTTAATACTCATAGTCTTTCTTAACATCTCATCCCAAGGCTTTATACATACGTTTCAAGTGGTATAACAAAGGCATTTAGTCTAGTGGTATGAAACATTTACCAAGTAAATAAATACATTAAAATAACACAAGTGACACATATGTAAACTATGTTATTAATATTTTATTTCTATTACATCTTTCCTTATTTATGAAATAATGAGCGGAGATATTTTTCATTTTCACAATTACTGATGACGAGAGGTTTAAGATTTTTTTAATGTAAGAATTGTGGGGATGTAGCTCAGATGGTAGAGCGCTCGCTTCCAATGTGGAAAGTATGGAGATCGATACCTTGCATCTCCAAATGAATAGATCACTAAACTTATGAAATAATGAGCGGAGATATTTTTTCATTATCACTAAATATATTATTCCATCTTTCCTTATTTATGAAATAATGAGCGTAGATATTTTTTTTCTTTTTACAATTATTGATGACGGGAGGTTTAGGGTTTTCTGATGGAAGAATCGTGGGGATGTAATTCAGATAGTAGAGCGCTCACTTCTGATGTGGAAAGTACGGGGTTTATACCTTGCATCTCCAAATGAATCGATCACTAAATATATTATTTCTTTTCAATTTTTTCTTATTTACGACATAATGAGTAGGGATAGTTTTTCATGTCACTATTATTGATGACGAGACGTTTAGGATTTTGTAACATAAGAATCGTGGGGATGTAGCTCAAATGGTAGACCGCTTGATTTGCATGCGAGAGGTACGGGGATAGATACCACGCATCTCCAAAATAAAACTATGTTATTAAATATATTATTGAAAATTATTTCTTTTCAATTTTTCCTTATTCATTACAGGTTGAGTAGCGATATTTCTTCATTTCCACTATTATTGATGATGGAAAATTTAGGGTTTTGTGATGCAAGAATTGTGGGGATGTAGCTTCTCTTAGGATGCGAGAGGTACGGTTTAGCATACGAGAAGTACGAGGATCGATACCTCGCATCTCCAAAAGAAACTATTTATTATTAATATTTTATTTCTATTCAATATTTCCTTATTTATGACATAATATGCAGAGATACTTTTTCATTTTCACAATTATTGATGAAGGGACGTTTAGGGTTTTTTGATGTAAGAATTGTAGGGATGTAGTTCAAATGGTAGAGCGTTCATTTCCCATGTGGAAAGTACGGGGATCAATACCTTGCATCTCCGATTGAATCGATTACTAATTATATTTTTTTTTTCAATTTTTTCTTATTTAGGACATAGTGAGCTGGGATAGTTTTTCATTTTCACTATTACTGATGACGAGATGTTTAGGACTTTGTGACATAAGAATTTTGGGGATATAGCTTAGATGGTAGAGCACTCGCTTTGCATGCGAGAGGTATGGGGATCGATACCCTGCATCTCTAGATTTCTTGCTTGGCATGCGATTGGTACGGGGATCAGATCGATACCCCATACCTCCAAAAGAAACTATTCATTTTCACTATTGTTGATGACGAGATGTTTAGAATTTTATGATGTAAGAATCTTGAGGATCTAGCTTAGATGGTTGAGCGTTTGCATCGCATGTGATAAGTACTGGGATCGGTACCATGCATCAACAAAGGAAACGATTACTAAGTATATTAGTTCTTTTAAATTTTTCCTTATTTACGACATAATGAGCGGGGATAGTTTTTCATTTTCAAATATCATTGATGATGAGAAGTTTAGAGTTTTTTGATGTAAAATTGTGATGCGAGAGATACGGGGATCGATACCTCGCATCTCCAAAAGAAACTATTCGTTATTACAATTTTATTTCTATTCAATATTTCCTTATTTATGACATAATGAGTAGCGATATTTTTTCATTTTCACTATTATTCATGACGAGACGTTTAGGGTTTCGTGACGTAAAAATTGTAGAGATATAGCTTTAGATGGTAGAGCGCTCGCTTTGCATGCGAGTTGTACGGGGATTGATAACCCGCCTCTCCAAAAGAAAGTATTGAATTTGTTATTATATTTTTTCATTTTCACAATTATTGATGCCCTGCATCACCAAACCAAACTATTTGTTATTAATATTTTGATATGTTTTTATTTTCACTATTATTAATGATGGGACATTTAGGGTTTTATGGTGTAACAATCACGGGGATGTAGCCCGGATGGTAGGGTGCTTGCTTTGCATGTGAGAGGTATGGGGATCAATACCTCGCATCTCCAAAAAGGAGAAATTATTAATTTAGGATTTTGTGATGCAAAAATTGTGGGGATGTAGCTCAGATGGTAGAGCACTCGCTTAGCATGCGAGAGGTGTGGGGATGTAGCTAAGTAATGTCCCACAAGCACATATAGAGAGAGGACTTGTAAAGGGAATTTGATGAATTCCTTAAAAGAGATAATACTACTTGTGAGAGGGAATTTGATGAATTCCTCAAAAGATAAGAGCTTATAGGATGGCGGTAGCGTCCCATGCATATGACGGAACTTCTTCACAATTGCAATATCTATATCTACCACCTCTGAAATTTTCTACGGCAAACCTCTCTTCATCATTGACATCCTTAATTGGAACTAGATTTTAAGGCAAATCTTCTCCACGACTCACTTTGGAACACTTTTATAGATAATTTCAACAAACTTACTTTGCTCGTGAATACTTTAGAGTTCAATAATTATAGTTGGAGAACGCATCTTCTCCACGACTCACTTTGGAACACTTTTATAGATAATTTCAACAAACTTACTTTGCTCGTGAATACTTTAGAGTTCAATAATTATAGTTGGAGAACGCTATTCAAATTGATAGGGTCAAATCTTACAACAAAGTCTAATTGAGCCTCCCTCTATTAGGAGATAGCTTCGAATCAAATTCTTTCGTTTGGACAATGGTTGCATTGTTTTAGTCAAACAACCGAGACTAGTGTACTACCAATAGTATAAACATTTCGTACGTGTATTTTCTTACATATTAACAATTGTATACAAACAAAAATTAAATTTATGAGTAGAAGTTTGGATGGAGTTTTATTAAATAGGTAATCTTAAATTATATCTAAAAATATATAAGATTTTTTTTATATACATTTAGGAGAACAAAACAAAGATTCAAGAAGATGTCATTCATGCCATGTTTTAATTTTTATTCTTTCTTGTTTCCCAAAGATTAAAAAAAAATATATATTATCCTCTCTCAAATATGGTTCGTTATTTGATTATTTTCTCTTGAGTGAATTTTAAGTGAAACACATTCTCTACCCAAGTAATTGCAAGATGCAAGCTTCACACTAAGAGGAATCAAAGTCCCAAGTATCAACGTCCTTTTAAGTGTAAATTTTTGTTCTCCATCTCAACATAAATTAAACTTATTTTCGTGAAGATATCTATTTTTTAAGTGTAAATTTTTGTTCTCCATCTCAACATAAATTAAACTTATTTTCGTGAAGATATCTATTTATAAAATCAAAATATCTCAGATCCATCTCAACATAAATTAAACTTATTTTCGTGAAGATATCTATTTATAAAATCAAAATATCTCAGAGTCACAAAAATAAAAATGAGATATAGATACGAGACATAAATATGATACCAAATAGATATGATAAATGTTAGGATTAGATTTGATTGAGTTATTTGGATTAGATTTGATCTAGTTATTTGAATTAGATTTGATTTAATCATTCTTCAATTGGATGAGAGATTTCTCCCAATTCTTCTGATCTTTCTAATTTTCTTTTTTTTTTTTCCTAAGAATTTGGTATCAGAGCCATGCCTTAAACTAGTGAAAACTAGAAGTAGCAGTCTTCTAAGTGTGTCATAATAAAAGTATGTCGCCATGCCTTAAACTAGTGAAAACTAGAAGTAGCAGTCTTCTAAGTGTGTCATAATAAAAGTATGTCGACATGCCTTAAACTAGTGAAAACTAGAAGTAGCAGTCTTCTAAGTGTGTCATAATAAAAGTATGTCGATATGCCTTAAACTAGTGAAAACTAGAAGTAGCAGTCTTCTAAGTGTGTCATAATAAAAGTATGTCGATGGAGAGTCCACTTGTGCAGTCTGTTGGAGGAAGGAGTCAAGGTCGTGGAAGCTTTAGAGATAGAGGAAGGGGACGAGGCAAACAAACCTTCAACAAGGCCATAGTTGAGTGCTATAACTGTCACAAGCTAGGACATTTTCAATGGGAATGTCAAGCATGGTTGTAACCGGAAAGGGTAATGTACGGCTGGAAGTGAATGGAATCATAATGATAATCACAGGAGTATTCTATGTGCCAGACCTAAGGAACAATTTGTTGAGTAGTGGTAAATTGCAAGCAAAGGGGGTTACCTTTTTATTTCAAAATGGAACATGCAAGGTGTTTCATCTTGAGAGAGGCTTAATCATGGAGACAAAGATGTCTTTGAATCGAATGTTCGTATTGCATGCTATATCTCAGCCTGTAGTAGACACTCAAACTCAATAGAAACTTATGGGGAGAAGTGGTTCAAGGTCTCTGTCATACACTCACCACCTCAATTCCTATCGCCATAGTCAAAGAAGCATAAGGGACCCAAGTCCTTCCCCCTATCATTCCACTACCCATTCTAGGAGAAGCAGCCGTTCAAGTTCCCTCAACCGCCAACGTAGAAGTAGGTCTTCCTCATTATCTCCTTTCCCCAAATCGTTCAGTTCCAGTCCTAGTTGTGCATCCATTGATCAGAATCATTCCATAGAGAAGCTTAAGAAAGAGGAAGAAGAGAAGAAAAGGCGTGAAGCAGAGTTGAAGAAGTTAGAAGAAGATGTAGTTAGGAGGATGGAAGAACTAATTCAGAAGAAGATGCAGCTAGGAGGATGGAAAAACTAATTCAGAAGAAGGTTGAAGAAAGGCTAAACTCTGAAGAGACTAAATTAGAAATACAGAGGAGAATAGAGGAAGGTCGCACAAAGTTGTTTGATGATGTTGATGTGCAGCTTGACAAAGAGAAAGAAGCTGCTTTAACTACTACAAGACAGAAAGAAGAACAAGTACGAAAAGAGAGAGAAGAGCTAGATAAAATGCTGGAAGAGAATAGATGAAGGGTAGAAAAAGCACAACGATAATTAGTTCTGGAGCTGCAGCGGAAGGAAGAAAAACAATATTGTGAGCTCGAGTTGATTCAGAGACAAAAAGAGGAGGCATCTCAGAGAACTAAGCTGGATGATAAGAGTTTGAGTTATGTTGTGCTGGGAGTTAGTGAAGAGTCAAAAGCTTACGGACTCTATGATATAGAAGCGGCAGATGAAAATACTGCAGAGGAAAATATTTTATCTGGCTCTTTGGCTGAAGCAAGCTCTCCTAGCTCGAATAAGGCAAGGAATAAGAGACCACCAGTCTGGATGAGAGACTATGCAATAGGAGAAGATTTTTGTGAAGATGTTCATGAAGTAGTCTGGATGAGAGACTATACAATAGAACAAGTTTTTTTTTGTAAAGAAGATGATGAAGCTCAGCCGTATTTACCCCTACTGAACCTGCAAACTTTGTAAACTTTAAAGAAGCATTGAAAAGTGAGAAATGGAGGCAAGCCATGGATCTGGAGCAATAAACAGAAATGGCACATGAGAATTGATGAAGTTACCTAGTGGAAGTTTGGCATGAGGTCGTAGATATAAACTGATTACTATTCGTGTTCAGTTTAAGGGAGGGGTTGTTAGGATTAGATTTGATTGAGTTATTTGGATTAGATTTGATCTAGTTATTTGAATTAGATTTGATTTAGTCATTCTTCAATTGGATGAGAGATTTCTCCCAATTCTTCATCTTTCCGTTTTCTTTTACTGTTCCTAATAGTAACATGTCATTCTTAAAAAACTAGGACACCGATGTGACAATGATACATTAATTAAAAAGAATTATTTCAAAAAATTTATCAATTTTATATTAGACATAAATTCATATAAATAAGTTTATATATTTGTATACTTAAAAAAAAAAAAAAAAACTTTAATGTACGTTTCACTCTCAAAATATATTCAAAGTCAAGTGTCTGATACGATGGATTATAAATTTGTAATGTATCCATTGTATTAACAAGTGTTCAGTACATGCCCAACACGTGTTAGATTAGTGATACTAAGTTATTCTCATGCTTTCTTTACACCCATTTAAAGTAGTTTGAAAACTAGCACGTCAAATATTATAATTGACTTACGACAACTTCAATTTTGTGCTTTAAGGATGGTTTTGACCAAAGAGAAATAAAATCCTTAATTTAGTACATGGTAGCAAGGATGGACATGATAATGAGTTATTCTCATATGGGAAGAGATTTAACCTTAAGTTATATCTCATATCCTCTTTTAACCAATTATTTAATTTTATTTAGTATGCTTTAGAAAGATAGTAGAAAAAAAAAATAGAATAGAATAGAATAGATTAAATTAGCCGAAATTAATGACCAACACAATTTTAAAAAAAAAAAAAGAAAAAAGAAACATAGAGGATGAATTGATTAAATTGGCTAATTGCTAACCTAATTAAAAAAAAATAAAAATGTAACAAACACACCGAAGATTAGGAACACAAGTAAAAAAAAAAAAAAACACAATCAGCCAAAAATCAAAATTTGGAAAGTGTTAAACAGTTTTGATATATATAAATTTCAAGACTTTGCTCATGCAATATTCCCATGAAATCTAACACTAGAGCATCATAAAATTTAGAGAAATGATTGAAATTGATGTCATGTTCATATAGGTTGACTCAAAGGACAAATCGAACTTTCTTAAGGATAAATTGGGGACACCAGCCTAAGCTAATCAGGTAGGTGGCCTTACCATCCGTATGGTTATATTTGATGTTGACTGTGCCCGTGGTTCTGGAAGTGTCATATATAATGATATGTGTGAAATGTTTATGAATCGATATGCTTATGATATGTTATAATATGTGAATTGTATGATAATACTTACGGTACCATGTGTTCAATGGTATATTTGAGATAGGATACGAGAAGGGTGCACTAAACATAATGTAACGATAGGAGTAAGACATGTTCATGAAACGTTATGGTTTGGTTACGTATCGAAGTGTTATGGGTATGACAGATTGATAAAAATGATATGGTCACGATGGATTCATAAAACAATACGATTAGGTTATGGGTAGAAAGTGACAGGATTATGATAGATTGATAGAACGATACGTTCCTGTAACGTTATGACTAAGGTACGTTCAGTTAACGACACAATTATGATATGTCTAAGGACGTTAAGGCTATGATAAATTAAGGAAGGATATAACCATAAAGTTTTTACGATATGATATGATTATGATACGACATGTGAAGGACGGATATATATCCAACAAGTTCAAAGAGAGACGTGAGAATAAATTATTCTCAAGCTTTCTTTACATCGGTCAAAGAGTATTTGATAAGTTTTCAAAATTAAGGGTTTTCTTTTTTCTTTCTTTCTCCCTTTTCACGTTTAATTTTTTTTTTAAATAAAAAAAGTTTAGTGTGAGAATGAAGAAGTTAGAAGGGAGAAAGAAATGAATGTAATAAAACTTTTCCATCGGTAGGAATGGAAATGGTGAATGGGTCCTTGACGATAGTTGACCGCTATACTCTGGTTTCGATGTAAGTGATGATTATCAGCAATATGAATTGTGTCAATACCACACCGTTATCAAGAGGAAGTAAAGTAGAGTAGAACAGATCAAGCGATCCATTTGTTGAGAGTACTGTAAGAGGGACACAAGTAAGAATGTTGGATATAACTACTCTTTCACATTTGAGTGATGAGTCTAATAGATCCAACTACAATATCAAAGAAACTTCAGCTGGTAGTGATTGCTTGCATTGGTGTCTCCGTGGTATCCCAGACACATGTAACATGATTTTTCTTGCTCAAATATAGCTTCATGTGTCTCTATTGGAAGGCTTCTTAATTTGCAGCCTTTGGTGAAGATGATCACTCCGAGGTGGGTTTGTTAGTGAAGATGCAATTGTATAATCAGGGTTTTATATCAATGGTCCCATTTATATCTATAAATGAAATTTGTGGTGTATGTTTTGGAAATTCAACAATAATCATCGGTTATTTGGTTACCATCCTAAAGAAATTCAACTTTCGACCTTTTGTGAATGCTCAAAGCTACTTGCAAAGTACTGTCGATTATGATCCATAATACTCACCGACTCGAAATTGAGGTTTGTTCATGTTTGAAAATGTGACAAACCAAAAGGCAAGATGCTAATTAATATTGTTTGAGATTGTTGTTGTAAATTTTTCATCTTTGAATACATATTTTGGTTGGCTTATGAATTTTTCCATCTTTTAAAAATATTATTTTTTTAGTTTGGCCCTAATTTCATAATAGGCGATTGAATCACAATATTGCAATATTTTAAGTTACTTTTAAGATTAAAGGTCGATGAATAAAGTAATTACGGCAAGTTCTTTTTATGCATCTTAGTCTGATCTAGCACATAAATGCTTTCTAATTATTTTATTTATTTTTTTATGAATTAGGTTATGAAGATCATTTGATTATAAACGCTTTAATTCAAACAATATTTAATAACTAATCATTTTAATATTTATACTCAAATATACTAACAAGTACTAGTAACACTAGTCTCAATGACTTAAAAATACAACTGTTATCTCGAACTATAAACAATTTAATTCCAACCTATTCTAATGGACAAACGCTTTATTAGACTCTATTGTAAGATTTCACTTCATCAATTTAAGTAGCGTTCAACTACAACTACAAATATCAAATTCTTCAGTATTCATGAACAAAATCGGCCTAACAATGTCTCTTGGAACTATTTACCAAAGGTGTTAGAATGAGCCGTGTGGAAGGGTTGCCTTTAGATGCTTTAGTACCAATTAAGGATGTAAATATCCTAGTAGTGCAGAATTCCGGAAGGTTCGTAGTTGAAAAGAATAACGAGAATAGTGGACATCGTTTCATCTACAAGCATGTGGTGAACGGTCTTGTTGGTATGACTAGAGAACGTCGTCCTCGCAGAATTCATATTATTGTGATAGAAGTTATATATAACGATGATATTCCTTGGTCTTTTATTACAAAGGTGCAGAACTTTCTTTTTGTGCATGTGATATATCCATCGCCACCTACTGATAAGCTCTCATCTTTTAAAGAAGTTCTCGAGTTTCATGCCATTCTTGTGGTAGAATTGTGGTTGAGTAGAATTTTGGGAAGTGGTTCAAGCAGAAGGTGTTAGGATCGCACAACAACGCACACGCTCGATCTAGATGAACACAAAGAAAAGGATAGAGAAAAGTGCAAGGAGAACTCTGGCTAAAAGGATTTTTTTATTGATGACTTCACGTATGTACAGTAAGAGAGAATTATAAAGAATAGAAAGTACCTCTCAAAGCTCTACGGAACGGGATATATATATAGTTCAATTTACTATATATAGCTTTACTAGATTTAATCATCTACTATATATAGCTATTTACTACATATATAGCTTTATCGGATAAAACTTTACCAAATATAGCTTTACCGGATATAACCGTTGACCAAGCTATAAATAAGCATCAGCTCCATAACCTAACAGAAGGGACCCAAGTCCTTCCCCCTATCATTCCACTACCCATTCCAGAAGAAGCAGTCATTCAAGTTCCCTCAGTTGCCAATGCAGAAGTAGGTCTTCCTCGTTATCTCCTTTCCCCAAATCGTCCAGTTCCAGTCCTAGTCGTGCATCAACTGATCGAAATCATTCCATAGAGAAGCTTAAGAAAGAGGAAGAAGAGAAGAAAAGGCGTGAAGCAGGAAGTTAGAAGAAGATGCAGCTAGGAGGATGGAAGAACTAATTCAGAAGAAGGTTGAAGAAATGCTAAACTCTGAAGGGACTAAATTAGAAATACAGGGACGAATAGAGGAAGGTCGCACGAAGTTGTTTGATGATGTTGATGTGGAGCTTGAGAAAGAGAAAGAAGCCGCTCTTACTGCTACAAGACAAAAAGAAAAACAAGCACGAAAAGAGAGAGAAGAGCTAGATAAAATGCTGGAAGAGAATAGAAGAAGGGTAGAAAAAGCACAGCAACGATTAGTTCTGGAGCTGCAGCAGAAGGAAGAAGAACAATATTGTGAGCTCGAGTTGATTCAGAGACAAAAAGAGGAGGCAACTCAGAGAACTAAGCTAGATGATAAAAGTTTGAGTTATGTTTTGCTGGGAGTTAGTGAAGAGTCAAAAGCTTACAGACTATGATATAGAAGCGGCAGATGAAAATAATGATATAGAACCGGCAGATGAAAATAATAATATAGAAGCGGCAGATGAAAATAATGATATAGAAGCAGCAGAAGAAAATACTGCGGAGGAAAATATTTCATCTGGCTCTTTGGCTGAAGCAAGCTCTCCTATCTCGAATAAGGCGAGGAATAAGAGACCACCAGTCTGGATGAGAGACTATGCAATAGGAGAAGTTTTTTTTTTGTAAAGAAGATGATGAAGCTCAGCCATGTTTACCCCTACTCAACCTGCAAACTTTGTAAACCTTAAAGAAGCATTGAAGAGTGAGAAATGGAGGCAAGCCATGGATCTGGAGCAATAAACAAAAATGACACATGAGAATTGATGAAGTTATCTAGTGGAAGTTTGGTATGAGGTCGTAGATAGAAACTGATTACTATTCGTGTTCAGTTTAAGGGAGAGATTGTTAGGATTAGATTTGATTGAGTTATTTGGATCAGATTTGATCTAGTTATTTGAATTAGATTTAATTTAGTCATTTTCAATTGGATGAGAGATTTCTCCCAATTCTTATGATCTTTACGGTTTTCTTTTTCTGTTTCTAACAGTAACATGTCATTCTTAAGAAACCTAGGACACCGATGTGACAATGATACATTAATTAAAAAGAATTATTTCAAATAATTTATCAATTTTATATTAGAGATAAATTTATATAAATAAGTTTATATATTTGTATACTTAAAAAAAAGCTTAATGTACGTTTCACTCTCAAAATATATTCAAAGTCAAGTGTCTCATATGATGGATTATAAATTTGTAATGTATCCATTGTATTAACAAGTGTTCAGTACATGCCCAACACGTGTCAGATTAGTGACACTAAGTTATTCTCATACTTTCTTTACACCCATTTAAAGTAGTTTAAAAACTAGCACGTTGACTAACTACAACTTCAATTTTGTGCTTTAAGGATGTTTTGACCCAAGAGAAATAAAATCCTTTGTAACAACGGGGAAAAACAAGATAAAATAATAATAATAATAATAATAATAATAATAATAATAATAAATAAATAAATAAATAACTAATATAAAATATATATATTAAAAAAAAAAACATTTGTGAACGGATCCCTCCTCCCTTCAATCTCTCACCACTGCTTCCCTAAAAATAAATTTAGGAATAAATCAAGAATTCTTTTCTGGGAAGATTTACCCAAAATTTCTTCATTCCTACCAAAACAAATAGA
>NW_019268608.1:0-16324 GCF_002738365.1 Cucurbita moschata | reverse complement strand
ATAAAGTCTGAAGTAGGAGCAACAATACGGAATAAGAATCGAGAAAGGTCGATTCCCGAATCGAAGGCAATAAGCGTTTAGAATATGGGTCTCTTACTCTCAGATTTCTTCCAAATTCGAGAGCAATCCTCCACCATTTCTCTTTAAACTTATTCCTACAGTTTCTCAACAAGATTACCCACAAATTCTATGAAGGAATAGAGTGCTGAAAGTGCTCAGAAACCATTCCCCCAATTCAATCCGCCATTGAAGAACTTCAAGAAAAACTTTAAAATCCAATCCGAGGATACATGATGACTTGTCGAGTAAGAATGATTCCAATCAGTTTCTGCACCTCCAAGGAATGCTTCCATAGAAAACCACGAAGAAAAATAACCTCGAGCGCGTGCCAAATTGAAGGAAATTGGTTTCGAAACTTGATGAAGGAATCGAGAGCTGAGACGTCGTAGAACAAGCTACCCATAAGATCGAAAATCTGGCGTTTCGAGTGAGTTGCATACCGAGAACGATTTTTGGAAATTAAGGTCCTACACTCAAAGATGTTCCTCGAAACCAATTCCTTTAGCCTGAAGATAGGATATGGAAGGGGTTTAATGAAGAAATAGGGCCTTGAAACCCCTAGAATCGGCTACCCAATAAGAAATCCTTTGTTTTATCTCCAGCGATAAATTAGATTTTAGATGATCTTTGGTAGCAAATATCTTAGGCTACGATCCACGAGAAGTTATCAAATAAATCCCTAGCCCTTTCTTGTAACATCCATCTTTAAGTTTCACGAAGAAATCGAGGAGAGAAACGTTGTAAATGTGGCTGTACAGGCCGAGTTTCAGATGGCGGCGATGCGAAAAATGCGCATCTTCTTCCTTTTCAGAGGAAGAAAACGATGATATGGCCAGTTCAACTAAACTGTCCAAGTCAACTCAAAATTTGACCTTTTCTCGAGTTTTCTCAGTAGATCTTATTTTATGAAATGTTGTATGAATCCTTATCTCGAGAGGTTATATAATGTAATGGAGTTTGGGAGTTATTGGAAAACTTTAGTTAGCGAAACCAAGATATGGGAGAAAATGCTCATCACGTTCCATATGACTTTACCTACTAGGATAACTAAAGTGATATCCCTGAAATAATAGATTCCCCAAAGCTTGACCCAAGATGTTATGCATAAACTTAGGAACACCTAGGTTTCCATGCCTGAAGTAATCGTCTCTTTAGGTGGGATGCTATGGTATATGTACCATGAGCAGGATTCCATGATGAACTTATTATCTCCCTCACCTAAATGACATGACAACCTCTAAGGTTTAGTTCCTGAATACTTCAAGTAGAGGTCATGTTCATGAAGCCTTGGAAGGCATGAAGCGGAGCAAGTTCAGAATAACTTAAGAATGTTACACCTTATGCCTCAAGAAAATTTGTGTTGTCGTTCTTAAAGGTCCTACCGGGAGTTGAAACCAGGTCGTTGGATTCAAAGTCCAAAGTGCTAACCACTACACCATAGAACCCCTTGTAAAAATTTATTTTGGAATGGTTTTTCCTATTTTATGCAGATTCCACAAGAAGAGAGATCCTATCACGAGTCAAACTCAAGTTATTGGATTCAAAGTTCTAGAGCTATTTTATCTAACTCGTTGTGATCTTGAGCACCTTTAAAGTGGTTGCAGAAGTAACCCTCCAGTGTTGATTGAAGCTCTTAGAGAACATGTAATTTTATATATTTCTTATAGTTAATTTATATATTGTTGTATATTACAAACAAATTGAAATAATACTTTACATCCCAGTCTTTCTTTCTTCCGTGCAAAACTTAACATGAAAACTATATTATTTCAATATTCACTCGAGAAACAAGGGGTGAAAACTATATTATTTCAAACCCTCCATTATTGCTTCTACTTTGCGTGAAAATGCTTTCACTAAATCATGTTACTAACTGGTTGGTTTTGTTCGGTTCAATTCTTGGGTCCACTAGATTGAATCGACCTAGCTCAATTAAACTCTTGATAATATAAAAATCATAAATTTCTTAAATTACGTTAACTAAAAGTTTAACCCTTAAGTTTTTTTAGAATATTTATCTTTGCGTCTAGTTGATCTCTAAATGCTTAGAAGTATCTAATAAGACTTCTATTTAAGGAACTTTCCTCTATAAAAGATGTAAGACTTCAGGATTTTTATTAAGGAATTTCAAATGAGTGATTTGATATATCACAGAGGACAAAATATTTATTTGCTTCAAATTTATTAAGGAATTTCAAATGAGTGATTTGATATATCACAGAGGACAAAATATTTATTTGCTTCAAATATCTTATGTTGACCACTCTTTTTCTAATGACATTAGATTGAATCTAAAATATTTATTTGCTTCAAATATCTTATGTTGACCACTCTTTTTCTAATGACATTAGATTGAATCTCATTAATAACAATATCCCAAAATTCAGGTAAAGATGACATCAAAATTAATACTTTAATTTAATCTTCAAAATTTATTTCTACTTAACTCATCAGGTAAAGATGACATCAAAATTAATACTTTAATTTAATCTTCAAAATTTATTTCTACTTAACTCAGTTGACTTAGATGACATCAAAATTAATACTTTAATTTAATCTTCAAAATTTATTTCTACTTAACTCAGTTGACTTATAATCATAATAGTCATTTATTCAACAATAAGGGTGTTAGCATGCATTTGGAAATGAACCCATATTTAAAAAATTTAGATAAAATAGAAAAGAATTGTAATCTAAAAGACAATGATACTATGTGAAACTAGCCTCAACTTAACTCTTAGGGGCGGTAAACCAACGGTTCCTTCACCCATGGCCCATGGCCCAACTCCTAACATGGAAGGGATAATCTAGAGAATCATTCCAAGACCCCTAACGGATGGGTTATAAACTCACATTATCAAGCTCAACAACAAACAATGCCGCAGGCAAACTTAGGAATAAAAATAGGAGACATTTTATAGATTTAGATGGAGTAAGTGAATACAAAAAGAGAGTCATGACCCATTTTCGGTGGGTTCTCGAAGCACCGATTGCAAGTTAAGAGAGGTTGAAAACAAAGTAGAATGTTTTCTCGAAATAAAAAAAGAATTAAAATATAATGAACATATATTTACATTTACATTACATTCAAAATATCAACAATAGTTGGTGTTGTTTGTCCTTAGTTACAAGACGTAGCCTAATTGTAAGTTTTTGACCATGTTTATACTGGGTGCTTGGATACCACACACTTTTCTTAATGATTTCTTGATTCTTGTCCGAGAACAGTGACCCTTAAGTTCTAAGTACATGGTTCTATGTGGTGGAGGACCTATGTGGTGGAGGAATTGATAATTATTCTTATTTCTTTTCCATTTGGTGGTGGGCTTTGTCCAAAATAAAAGGGCCAAAGGTTTGGAATCGATAATTATTTGGAGGACCTATGTGGTGGAGGAATTGATAATTATTCTTATTTCTCTTCCTTTAGACACTCGGTGGTCGGCTTTGTCCAAAATAAAATGGCCCAACCAAATTTGAACTGATGACCTCTTAATCTACAGTCAATGTCTCTACCACTAAGCTATAGACCCATTTTACATGATTTCAACCTTAGTGACCCCTTCTACAGAGTGTCAGTCCAAAAGTGTAAAAAGTGTCTGTAAAAAAAAAAAAAGGGCCCAACCAAGTTCAAACGGGTGACCGGTCAAATTCTCTACCACTGAGCCATGATCCATTTTGTGGGATTTTAACCTTAGTGACCCCTTAGACATAGTGTCAGTCCAAAAAGTGTAAAAAATTTCTATACAAGATAGAAGGGCCCAACTAAGTTCGAATTGGTGAATCTTGATCAGCAATCAAATGCTCTAACTTTAAGCTATGGACCCATTTTGTATGATCTCAACCTTAGTGACCCCTTCTACAGATTATCGGTCTAAAAGTGACCCTACCGAATCGGCTATAGACCAATTTTGTATAAATTGGTGGATTACCTATCGGAAATTAAACATAGGTCGTTAGATTCAAAGTCGAAAGTGCTAACCACTACACCATAGAACCACTTGTTAAACTTTATTTTGACAGCGATTTTGATAAGTGCCAACAACGCTGAATTTTGCAAAACTGGAGGTCATAGTATCCTTACAGACTTTCACAAGGTGTTTTCAACTTTTTTTTATAGGTAATTGAACTTTTGAGTCCATGCAAATGATTGGTTGGATTAGTATGAGTTTGAGAAGACAGAGGAGAGAAGAGAGACTTTGTTAGAAACTCTCCCATAGGTAATCTCCCAAGGTGTCTTCAACTTCTTTTATAGGTATAATTTTAAAATCAAACCACAACAAAATTTACTTCTATCTAGCAAAATTATTATTTTTGTTTGAAACTAGATTATTCCCTTCTTTTTCTAAAACTAAATTTGACTCTCGAATAGATTTTAATAGTTTTGTTAATTAAATTTTCTTTAAAAATGTTTGTACACAAGGTACAATGGAAAGAATATATATATATTTTTTTTACTATTTTTAATTTGTATGGTATTATTGGAGGCTTTTGAATGAAATATGATAATTGATTCTCTGTCCTCTTTGACAATTTTAGATACCTCCATATCCGATATTTGATGGGTCACGTTTCATTATGAGATCTGCCCTTGGGTCAATAAGACTTAAGTAGAGAGTTTATTTGACTAATGATTTGATTTTTTTGGGTTGTAGAGATATCCCTTACAAATCAAGACTTTGTATTATTTTGAAGACACTCATCAAGACATTTGTAAATGTGTGTGATATCTTGAAGGATATAAGACACGTAACTGAGAGAACCTAAATTTTTTTTGAAGTTGGCTTTGTTAGGATACGTCATCACCAAAGTTTGAGACAAAAACCATTGGATGGGTTTTAATAAGGCTCAAATAAATTTAAAATCCAAGAAAATGGACACAACTATTAATGAATGTATACAACTAGCTGATTTCTTTTGATTACATTAATCAATGTATGTAGATGTTTAAAGTGTTGATCTTAATGGTTTTAGAAAATATCAACACATCATCAATATAAACTATCGAAATTTTTTGAAATGATTGAAAATATTATTCATAATCTTTTGAAATTCGAAAGGAGCGTTTTTTAGCCTAAATGGCATGAAGTTCCTCTCATATTTTCTAAATTGGACATAAATGCTATTTTATATTTTTCCTTTTAGGAAATTAGAATTTTCCGAAATCCCAATTTCATGTCAAATTTTATAAAAACATTTGACTCTAAATTCTTTTTATCAAATCATTTTTGTTTTGGATTGGATATCTTATTTATTCTAAAACCTTATTTAAAGGTTTGTAGTTAATTACGGGTATCAGAATTTCTGGTTTCTTTTCACCATGTTGTTAACCTAAAATGTCAGACATGACCACATGCTCTTTGAAGACCTTATCAGCTTCCTCTGCAAAATATCACCTAAAATGTTGGTATTTAGGGTTTGATGTTTTTTTACTTAACCCTAGGGTTCTATTTACCGTGAACTTGTGATAATTTTTGTCAAATTATATATTTGAACACCTAATACATTAAGATATAATATCTTATTTAAATAATATTAAAATGTCGTAGAATATCATAATATATGTTTTATTAATTTGAATCTCATTCAAATTTCAAATATATTTTTTTTTATTTAATGTTTATGATACACATCAATTATTTTAATATTTAACATATCAAATACGTTAATATGTTTTGATATTATAGTTCAAGACTATAGGAACTTGCTCAGAGGACCTGAGAGTTACGTTGGCCCACAATGCATCTCATGGATGATGCAAAACTATGGTGACGCTTGAAGGTTAATTGTATAAAAAACTGGTCATGCACCAAAAAATCATGGGAAGACCATTGATGGAATTGAAGCAATCGACACTCCTCTGGATGGGTTTCCAATCAAAGACCTAATGTTTGATGTTGACTCTTTTGAAGAAAGAGCCACAGGATCGAACAACAAAAAACGTGGCGGTAGCTCTAAAAACTCTATCACACACATAAAAAAACGTGACGAAGAGTTAGACATTACACAGAAGATCTGGCTTTCATCGGGGAGACCCGAGTTTGATTCTCGACAATGAAATTTTATTTTCTTATTTCTTTTATTTTATAGTTTCATCTTTTGTCACCAATTATATTTAAACTTTACCTAGGTTTGAGAAGCACTTTAATGGATGAGTTTAATAGTATCTTAAATTCAAAAGACT
This sequence comes from Cucurbita moschata, assembly GCF_002738365.1. Lineage (NCBI taxonomy): Eukaryota > Viridiplantae > Streptophyta > Magnoliopsida > Cucurbitales > Cucurbitaceae > Cucurbita > Cucurbita moschata. The sequence goes on along the minus strand of NW_019268608.1, from coordinate 10,083 downwards.
TTTATGAACTTGGTTTGAGAGGCACTATAATGATCAAGTTCAATAGTATCCTAGATTAAAAAGACTTTTATGAACTTTGAACCTTTAATAGTGTTATGTCATAGATATTTGGTTCAATTTCAACAAGTGACGTTGAGGTCATTCAAATGGTTAATGTGATAATCCGATCATTTTCAAGGTCTCTTTTGTTGAACGCCATCATGGCTGAGCTGACTAAGATGAGCACCAGAGTGAGTTTGACAAGGAGGGTCGTAGAGAACAACACCCTAAGCCAAGCTCATGTTGGGCTTAACAAACTAAAAATCCAAAAACACAAACCCTTAAATGGGAACCGGGATGCAAGAAATTAAAAAACTTTATTTTTGACGTAGAACAATACTTGAAGGTTACAGGAACTTGCTCATAGGACCTAAGAGTTACGTTGGCCACAATGCATCTCATGGACGGTGGCGCTCAAAGGTGGATGATATAAAAAATGGGTCATGCACCATAAACTCATGGGAAGATCGTTGATGGAATCGATGCAATCGACGCTCCCCTTGATGGGTTGCCAATTAAAGACCTCACGTTTGATGTTGACTCTTTAGAAGAAAAAGTCACACGATCGAACACCTCGAAATGTCACGGTAGCTCTAAGAACTCTATCATAGACCTGAGAGTTGAGGGCTATAGGAACTTTCTCATACGACCTGAGAGTTACGTTAGCCGCAATGCATCTCATGGACGATGCAAAACTATGGTAGTGCTCGAAGGTGAATGGTATAAAAAATGGGTCATGCACCATAAACTCATGGGAAGATCGTTGATGGAATCGATGCAATCGACGCTCCCCTGGATGGGTTGCCAATCAAAGACCTAACATTTGATATTGACTCTTTTGAAGAAAGAGCCACACAATCGAACAGCTCGAAGCGTCGTGGTAACTCTGAGAACTCTAACACACATAGGGAAGGACTTGTCGAAGAGTTAGACATTAAGCAAAAGATCATGCTAAAACTCTTCAGCGATCTGACAAAAGACTTCAGCACATCCACATTAAAAATCCATTGTAATCCAGCGGTTAGGATATTTGGCTTTCACCTAGGAGACTTGGGTTCCATTCCTGACAATGGAATATTATTTTCTTATTTGATTTTATTTTACAATTTCTATCTTGGATTAAAAAGACTTTTATGAACTTCCGACCTTTGTTAGAGTTATGTTATAGATACTTTGTTCAATTTGAAATGGTTAATACGATAATTCAGTCATTTTCGAGGTCTCTCTTGTTGAACAACGTCATGGTTGAGATGAGCAGGTGATTCAAATGGTTAATGCGATAATCCAGTCGTTTTCGAGGTCTCTCTTGTTGAACAACGTCATGGTTGAGATGAGCAGGTGATTCAAATGGTTAATGCGATAATCCAGTCGTTTTCGAGGTCTCTCTTGTTGAACGACGTCATGGTTGAGATGAGCAGGTGATTCAAATGGTTAATGCGATAATCCAGTCGTTTTCGAGGTCTCTCTTGTTGAACGACGTCATGGTTGAGATGAGCAGGTGATTCAAATGGTTAATGCGATAATCCAGTCGTTTTCGAGGTCTCTCTTGTTGAACGACGTCATGGTTGAGATGAGCAGGTGATTCAAATGGTTAATGCGATAATCCAGTCGTTTTCGAGGTCTCTCTTGTTGAACGACGTCATGGTTGAGATGAGCAGGTGATTCAAATGGTTAATGCGATAATCCAGTCGTTTTCGAGGTCTCTCTTGTTGAACGACGTCATGGTTGAGATGAGCAGGTGATTCAAATGGTTAATGCGATAATCCAGTCGTTTTCGAGGTCTCTCTTGTTGAACGACGTCATGGTTGAGATGAGCAGGTGATTCAAATGGTTAATGCGATAATCCAGTCGTTTTCGAGGTCTCTCTTGTTGAACGACGTCATGGTTGAGATGAGCAGGTGATTCAAATGGTTAATGCGATAATCCAATTGTTTTCGAGGTCTCTCTTGTTGAACGACATCATGGTTGAGATGAGCACCCGAGTGAGTTTGACAAGTTGGGCTGTAGAGAACCACACCTCAAGCCAAGTTCATGTGGGCTTAACAAACTTAAAATCCAAGAACACAACCCCCTAAATGGAAACCGGGATGCTAAGTAATGAAAAAGCTTTATTTTTGATGTAGAACAATACTTGAAGGTTACTGGAACTTGCTCATAGGACCTAAGACTTACGTTGGTCGCAATGCATCTCATGGACGATGCAAAACTATGGTGGCGCTCTCATGGATGATGCAAAACTATGGTGGCGCTCGAAGGTGAATGGTATAAAAAATGGGTCATGCACCATAAACTCATAGGAAGACTGTTGATGGAATTGATGCAATCGACGCTCCTCTAGATGGGTTGCCAATCAAAGACCTGACGTTTGATGTTGACCCTTTTGAAGAAAAAGCCACACGATTGAACAGCTCGAAACGTCGCGGTAACTCTGAGAACTCTATCACACACATGAAAGGATGTGTCGAAGAGTTAGACATTACCCAAAACATCATAGTAAAACTCTTCAGCGATTAGACAAAAGACTTTAGGACAACTACACCAAAAATTCATTGTTGTCCAACGGTTTTGATATTTGGCTTTCACCTTAGAGATTCTGGTTTGATTCTCTGAAATTGAATATTATTTTCTTATTTCTTTTTATTTTATAGTTTCATTTTTTTTGTCACCAATTATATTTAAACTTTACCTCATTTTGAGGGGCACTTTAATGGTCAAGTTCAATAGTATCTTAGATTAAAAAGACTTTTATGAACATCGTACCTATGTTAGTGTTATGTTATAGATATTTGTTTCAATTTCAACAAGTGGGGTTGAGGTGATTTAAATGGTTAATGCGATAATCTGGCTTATTTCGAGGTCTTTCTTATTGAACGCCATCATGGTTGATATGAGCACTCGAGTGAGTTTGACAAGGAGACCCGAATTTAAACTTTACCTACGTTTGAGAGGCACTATAATGGTCAAGTTCAATGGTATTTTAGATTAAAAAGACTTTTATGAACTTTGTACCTTTGTTAGTGTTACTTTGTACCTTTGTTAGTGTTATGTTATAGACATTTGGTCAAGTTCAACGAGTGGGGTTGAGGTGATTCAAATGGTTAATGTCACTTTATTTGATTCAAATTGTTAATGTGATAATCTAGTTGAATAGTTACAGGTTATTTCCAAGGTCTCTCTTATTGAACGCCAACAAGGCTGAAATGATTGAGATGAGCACGTGAGTGAGTTTGACAAAATTGAAATAAAATCAAATAAAATCACTAAAAAACATCGATAAAATTGAAAAAAAATTAGCCTTATGACACTTCCTTCAACTCAAAGGGCGGTAAATCAAGGATTCCTTCGTCAAAGACCCATGATCCAACTCCCAACATGGTAATGATAAGCTATAGAATCATTCCAAGAACCTCAATGGATGGATTACAAACTCACATTACAAAACTCGACAACTGGACGTGTCATCGGCATTAGAAGAACGATTGCATCAGAGCAAGTCATGGGGATAGAAGATCTCGTTGAAGGATGATAGCCCAACCGTAATCTTCAGCCCAACGAGCCAAGCTTTTGTAGAAGTAAGAACCCTTTTATTAAAGAAATTAACACCTTCTTATACAAAATTTGGATCAACCAAGAGATAAAACTAGAATTAGATGATGAGATCCAAGATTGAGAAACAAGATTTGGAACCTTTTTCTAAACTGAGTCACTTCACAATCGAACTTGATCAAGGCTTGATTGAATTACTCAGATGCAATCTGCAACAAGAATTGCATGAAACTTAGAAATGACAAAGATATGCTCAGATTTCTATAAGGGGGATCGTCTCAACTTGAGATATCAATTTCATTGATCACAACTATTCTTTTACATAATAATTTGTGGGTATTTATAGTCTTCCAAGAAAAGAAGTTAGTGGTGGTGATTTAATCTCGATCCCTTTAAATCTCCACACAAGACGAAGTCAATTTGAGCATTACAAACTTTATGAAATTAAAATAATAAATAAAGTTTTCTAACCACTCATGAAAGGATGGTTGCAACTTCATCCACTACTTCAACTGTGCAAATATTTACTTTTGAATCTCCAAATGGTCTTGACTCAAACGAATCAGCTTGTTACACATGAATTGATGGTTGAACCTAGCCTATCCAATTTTGTAGATGAAGTATGAATGTTTGTTGAATCTTCTTGGCCTTGGGTTGTGTAATAGGTCCAGTTGGAACACCGTGATTCTTATCATCATCCCCCTCTTCAAAAGGATTCGTCCTCGAATCAGAAAAATCATCACCTACATCAGAAGGACTCAACTCAGCAACATTGAAAGTAGAATGTACACCATGATTCTTATCATCATCCCCCTTTTCAGGATTCGTCCTCGAATCAGAAAAATCATCACCTACATCAAAAGGACTCAATTTAGCAACATTGAAAGTAGAATGTATTGACAATTCTAAAGGAACATCAATTTTTTTGTTCCAGGCAATAAAATGAGTCATTTTACTAAATGTCTTATGGAGTATTTATAATCAAATAAAGAATTCTTATAGAGCATTTATAGTCAAATAAAGAATTAGGAATCCACCCTATCTTTACATCTACAGACCCACTCTCACTCCTAATTCAGCTATCCACGCTAACATTAAAATGAAAATTCATCAGTAAAATTATTTACGCTAATTCATTGAAATTTTAAAAAGAAATCATCTCTAAATTTAGATAAGATAATAAGTTATACTACTTGAATCAGGTGTGGTGAAGGTCGAACCAACACGTGACCTTCAAATCTTCAATATTACAAACTCCCAACTAAGTTATCCCCTATAACATTCAAAATGAAAATTTTGAAATTTTAAAAAGAGAGAATCACTAAATTTAGATTAAATAGTGGAGTAATTTTAAAAAGAAATAATCACTCATTTTAGATTGAATATTTAGGTTATGCAAGTTAGTCGATTTGAATTAGGTGGGGTGAACGTGGATCAAACACGTGACTTTCAGATCTTCAGTGACGCTCTCCAAACTAAGCTATCCCCACTAACATTAAAAATAAAAATTCATCGGTAAAGACTATAACATTGAAAATGAAAATTCTGAAATTTTAAAAAGAAATAATCACTCATAAAGAGGAGAAGTAGACAATTGAGAAACAAACTTTCAATGTTGCTTCAAGAATTAACAAAGGACGGAATGAAATCATTTTTCAACCCGATAACTGAGTTTGGATACATTTTCGCAAGGAGTGATTCCCATCTCAAAGGAAGACAAAGTTACATCCAGGAGGGATGACACTTATCAAGTCCTTGAAAGAATTAATAACAATGCATATAAAATGATCTTCCAGGAGAATTTTCAGCACATTCTACTTTCAATGTTGCTGACTTGAGTCCTTTTGATGTAGGTGATGATTTTCTGATTTGAAGACAAATCCTTTTGAAGAGGGGGAAGATGATATGGATCACGGTGTTCCAAATGTTTCAACTAGACCTATTACACGATCCAAGGCCAAGAAGATTCAACAAGCATTCATTCTTCATCTACAAAATTGGATAGGCTTGGTTCAACTATTATTTCAAGTGTTAAAGCTTATTAGATTGAGAAAGGACCATTTGGAGCTTCAGAAGTGAATATTTACACAGTTGAAGGAGCAAATGAAGTTGCAAGCATCATTACATGAGTTGTTAGAAAACTTTATTTATTTTTAATTTCATAAAGTTTGTAATGATAGAATTGTCAAATTGACTTTGTTTTTTATTTTTATTTTTATTTTTATTTTTATTTTTATTTTTATTTTTATTTATTTATTTTTTTTTTTGGAGATTTAAGGGGATCAAGATTAAATCCTGACCACTAACTTATTTTGTGGGAGACTATTAATACCCACAAATTATTATGTAAAAATCAGATTTGTGATGAATGAAATTGATCTTTGAAGTTGAGAAGTTCCCCTTCAAAATCCAAGCATCATCTATGCAAGTTTCATGCCATTCTTGTGGTAGAATTGTGGTTGAGTGAAATTCCCAACCTTCTACTTATTTTTTGGGATTTCTTTTCTCAGTATTCATTGTAATTTATCCTGATACAAACAAGTTTATTTTTGTAGGGAATGTATTAAGCACATGGATTTATTAATTACGGTGAACTTTTGTATAAACCGAAGTAAATACAAATGGAGTAACATGAGATAGAAGTAAACATAGTAATAAAAAGAAACTACCTAAACTTAAAGGAAGTTAATCCCATTTTACAATATAAATATTGTTCAATTGTAGCAAATAAATAATTTTGAAAACTAGCCACTCCAGATCAATCTATGTTTGGAAAACTAAAATAAAGAAAAATAAATAAATAAATAAAAATATTTTTCAAAAACTTAGTTTGGTGTAAAATTTTGCTTAAAATTCAAATGTTTTCTTTTTTTTTTTATTTTTTTTATTTTATAAAAGGATAAAACACATAATTTTGAAATAATAAAAAAAAAAAGTTATCAATGAATGGGCTCGGGTGACAATGCTGCTTCAACTGTGTGATAGACCATGTGAAGTAAACATGACAATAATAGTAGGTTCTAAAGCAAAAAAATATGTGGATAAATTTCATATATTGAGGTGCGGAAAACATATACACACAGGCAACTAAAAATAATAGATCCACTATAAGGGCATTTGGTCTAGTGGTATGATTTTTTTTTTTTTTACAAATTAGGTGGAATGAACAAAAATAATGAGTTTAAAATTACCAAACAAAATATCAATTTTCAAATGGAACCGAGACATAAGACCATTCAAAAAAAGAAAAGGACAAAAGAAAATTATTAAATACATTTTCAACTAATGCATTTGGTTGAGAGATATTATGGCCAATATAAGAAACATATAGCATTAACTAATTTTCATGGACACATATGGATCCTTAGCATACTAAAATCTTACCATACTAAAATGACGGTTATTATTGGTATCAAACAAATAACAATTCATATCAGCTAAATCTTCCGATTGATAATTAGGCCAGAGAAAGATCTTGAATTGATTTTTATATCTATCAACATGTTTGCTACTTTTATCTAAAACTTGATCACGAGTTTTTCTTATTTGCATTGTAAAATTATGTATTTCTATGGATATCATTTCTATTTCTAGAATTGAAACAAAAACATGTGCATAAATTTCAAAAGATATGGACCAGCAACTAAAAAAGATAGATACACTGCAAGGCATTTGGTCTAGTGGTATGATTCTCGCTTTGGGTGCGAGAGGTCTCGAGTTTGATTCTCAAAATGCCCCCAACAATTATAACAAATTGAAGAATGCAATATAATAGATTTGAAATAGGTTTTTTAAACCTTGAACCAAGAAGTAATTCAGATGGATATTTGGAAAAAAAGGAAGCTATATTTAATTATAATTTACAGTGTCTTTATAACATGTTAATTAAAGAGAGGAAACAACAAGAATAAACAAACAAAGGAAATTTGTGTATGTATGATTCTCTTCAAATCTTGGAAACTACGAGGATTCCTCTCCTTTCTTGACATAAAGACTTACTTTTTCGGGACTTGGACCATAAACAGTGAACAATAACATTTAAAGAAGGCCGAGGTAGCATAATCATTCCATGAAGGCCGAGGTAGTCTTATAAAAGAAGATGAGGGTACCACTTTCAAATCATTGCATGAGGACTTCAGAAAGTTTTGTAAAAGAAGACGAGGGTACCACTTTCTATTGCAGAATTTCTATGTGAATAGAGAATGAACCATATTCTTGGGAGATAAGATAGAGCCTCGAGCCTAACTTCAAAGGCATTACACAAATTGTTCTATGATATTTTTTTCTAGGAACTCTTTGTTATGTTGTCCGCTGAAGGTTTCAGGATAGGGACACAGATTCTCTATTGCACTGATCTCCCAATAGAAGTTTTACCTAGGTCATCTGTCGTCACAATCCTTTTAAGGAAGATGCGCCCAAATAACCAATGAACAACAACATTTAAAGAAGTTTCAGAGAGCAAGAAGAGGATTGTGATAGAAGTTGCCCTAGGTAAAACTTCTTTAAATGTCTTAGCCAATCATGACCTCATAATGAGGAGTCTCTTGGACAACAATAACATATGGACAACAAATGTCTTAGCCAATTGTGACGGTCATGATTGCTCAAGGCGTGTCGCCCAAATAATCGGTAAACAATAACATTGCCCAAATAACCGCCTTGGACAACAAATCGTTTACAAGAATTTTTGAGACATGCAACATGCAACCACAGGCAACACGCCTTGGGCAATCATGACTGTGACATCTGCCCCCACACAATTTATTAGATAAGGCTGACTTTAGGTCTCTCGATGCGCTTCCAGCTGATCTCATAATGAGGAGTCTCTTCCAACCTACTAGGTGCTGTTGAAAATCACTTCTCGGTTTGTTGAGTCTTCATGTCTTCTATGTTCGTGTCTTTCCTACTTTCTTCGCTTGAAACTTTTTCTTATTTGTATGACGTCATACCACCTGCTTCTGCTTGATGTCTTCTTGGTAGAAATAATAACGTTTCAAGTTACTAACGCGGACAACAAGGTTAGTCCGCATCCATAAGAGCAATTGGATTCTATATGATGTCTTCGTAATCTTATGGATAATTTTAACTAGTCCATAGTATTTTCACACCAATCTTTGGTTCTTGTTGCTTTGAACTCGAAGTTATTTGAACTTAACTTATATGAACTCTTTATTTTTCTTGAAATTATTGTGGTTGACGCTTCCGACTGACCCTTCTCTTCATCCGTCTAGATGATATTTCTGTGTGAACACGTGTTGCTTCAGTGGTTTGTTTCTATCTCCCTTCTTAAGTATCTGACCTTGTTTTTGTCTCTCCTGGTGGGGATAAATCCATTATCTGACCTTGTTTTACGTCGTGGTGTTCATGTAGTGGCAACAAGGTTTTTGTTGAGGTTGGCTCACTCGAGCTCCCCTTTTCAATTACAACAATAGCAGCAAGCGTAGATTCATCATGGCTATGATTCTTTCTCAACTGTAGTATCGACATCATTTTCAACCCTCTTGGTTGATGGATGTTTTTCTGAATGATCGTCGAGTTAGACTCCATTACTACTAGACATTTTGCTAGGGGCATATAACTAACGTTGTGTTTCAGCAGGACGTTCATTCCTGACACGATGTCGAAGTCATCCATTTCAACTATCACTAAAAATTTTGCCTAGTCCAAGACTCCAGGTTGATTAGAGTTCTCATTGTGACTCTTAAGACAGGTAAAGCTTCCAATTTGACGGCGTTCATCTTTCCTGTATCTTGATGCCAAAGGATGTTAAAATATTTTGCATCGGTCTCCATCATGAGTTGTGGGTGGCTCTAGAGTTGACAATGGTGTTCCTTACTACTTTGTGCTTTACCCAAACCTCGACATACATTGAAAAAGGACAAGTAAAATTGAAAAAACATTGAGAAAATGATACATTTTCTAATTTTTATAAACTTCTCGAATCATTAAATTTTTTATAGAATAAGAATTACAAGGTGCTTAAAAAAGGAACGCTCGGAGAAGACTTTTCTGGCAGAAGATTCAGAAAATTCAAGAATGAAATTATAGAAATTCTAGATGTTTCAATGGTAGTGGAAAATCTGTCTATAAATTATGAATTAGGGTAGACTATTAGGGAAAAAGCAAGCTTAATCGAGTACCCAATCGAGAGATACAAGTTTTTTGTTTTGGGGTGTCGTGTTCATGGGTTTACCTCGAATTCAAGAACTATAGTCCACTATTCATTTCCAAACTTGTTTCTGCACCTTCTAAATAAGTTTACCCATAAGTTTAGTTTGGTGAAGGAAAGAGGTCCTCAAAGTGCTAGTAGGTTTTCACACGAATTAGTCCACGTTAGGTTACCCTCTAATGTTTTCCTAAGTTAAAACCTTAACTCCTAAAGCCTAACCCATGACATTATGTATAAACCTAGGTTCATCAATAATCCATATACCAAGTATCTAGAACTATGTGAATAACATTCTAAATAAGTTGCTAGGATCCATACCCATAAGTAAC
>NW_019268607.1:541842-607922 GCF_002738365.1 Cucurbita moschata | reverse complement strand
GAGGGATTCGGTTTACTGGTTGGACCACAAACCAATTGTTCATTAGAGGATCAGTGAGACATAAGGAACAAGAAGTAACTTTAGGGGTAAAACAATAAATTGACTCAGCTCTAGTTACGAACAACCTGTGAAGGATTGACTTACTAATCATGGTTATATCAAATGAACAGAAATATATCTATAGTGAGGGGAGTGCAACTACTAGGCTATAGTGGAGTGTCCTAGTAGTTAGCGAATGTTGGTTAACAAGGTTAATGAGTTTAACCGGTTAATCTTGGATCGTTGGAGCCCATGATCTATAGGTCTATTAGGTCCCTCTGCTAGCTCATATCGGACTAAACCATAGAACAGTGTGACGAGTGAGTTCAAAATGTTCGAATTCAAATTAGGGAATATTTACTACATATATACGATATATTTAACTACATTTTTGTTTTATTTGTGAATTAAACAAAAAGAGAGAATCTAAAATATTTAAATAAGATTTAAATATCTTAATCAAATATGTGTTGGAATTGAATGGGATTGGCATTTGAATTAATATTAAATATTAATTAAATAGTTTAATTAATCATTTAATATTACTCTAATTTGAAATTAATTATTCAAATGAATTGTTGAATTAAAATGAAGAAAGTCAAAATGTTGACTTCATTTAATAGAAAAATCCATGTTAGTGGAATTTTTAGGTGTCAAAATTTGGTGAAGTCAAACTTGCATGCTTGCCATATAATCCCAAATATTTGAGTGGAATTTTGAGTGTCAAAATTTGGTGATCTCAAATTTGCATGAACATGCAAACATAACTCTGTAAATAGAGTGATCATGGTACATGGAAGGTTTTCCTTGGTGAAAAACTTTGAGAAAAACCTCTCACAAACACTCTCTTCATATATACAAAATCCCTCCCAATTTTAATCACTCACCAAATTTCACAATCCCGTTCTAAGGCCGGAGGATAGTGGAGAAGACACTAGTAGTGGTTCAAAACCGGTTCGTGAGGAAAAAGAAATTTGAACTACAAAAGGTTAGTATTCAAACTCATTAAGTTTTAATACTTATGAACATGCTAGTTATTTACTATAATTGATGTTCTAAAAGTGCCTAAGATCCAAAGTTTTACTATAATTGATTCTAGTTATTTACTATATTAACACCATCACTTATAAGGAATCAAAGATTTTATGAATACAAAGTGATAGGCTTATGAAAGTTTTATGCATGCAAATTGTTGGCTTTTTGGCCCTTAATCTCAAATTAATTAATTTTAATTAATTAATTAATTGATGTTTTGATGATAACAAACATACCTTCAATTATTAACAATTCTCAGTATTTTGTCCACAGTGTAGGGTTGGGAATAACGATTTCAACGTCTTGTTTGGTTCACTCAAATTAGAGATAAAACGAAGAAGTTTCAGTCAAAATAAGATACCCGACGTGATAATGTGGCGGCAAAATTGACATCATGGACCAATCAAATTCAAAACAAGATACCTGACGTGATGATGTGGTGACAAAATTGATGATGTGGTGACAAAATTAACATCATGGACGAGCGATAAAATTGACATCATAGACCAATCGAAGTATAACATTTATAACTGTGAGAGAGTAATGGTGGAGTTTTCAATTACATTTATAAAAGTTTTCTACTATTTTTGAATTAAAAGAGGAGTACTTGAATTATAAAATCATTTCAATTACATTTATAAAAATTTTCCGTTACTTATCAATGAAAAGAAATTACAATGATTCCATTTACATTTATGAAAACTAGTTTTGAGAAAGAAAATTATTTGAATTATAAAATTATTTCAATTACCTTTGTAATGATTTCAATTAAATTTATAAAACTTTTCCATTACTTTTAAAGGGTTACTCGCATGGTTTTCATTAACATTTTTTTTTATTATATTATTACATCTATATATTTTAAATGAAACATGTGTCTATAATTTTTTAGGATAAATTTAAAAATTAATAAATATTATTTTTTGTGGTCCACGTTTCAGTTCACGTTTGAGTGGTTCGTATCAATTCCTATTTTTACAACTTCATCACTATTTAAACTCATCACCTCTTCCTGTTTTTCAGAACACAGCACACAAAACATTTCATAATACAAGTTCCATAGTTTCCTCCCTCCAAACTTTTTTTAAAAAAGCTTCCATTGTTTCTCTCTCCGAGTTTTCAATTTTATTTCTTATTTATCTTATTTTGAGAGATGTCTATTGGACTGTGAGAAAATTGTAAATCTACTCTCCATTGTTGCTCTCTCCGAGTTTTCAATTTTATTTCTTGTTTATCTTATTCTGAGAAATGTCTATTGGACGGTGAGAAAATTGTAAATCTACTCTTTCAGAGAGTTGGGGTGTGTGGTGTTTCTATAAAGTTTTAGACAGTTGTATTGGGTTGATCCTGAGCCGTGGAAAGGATTGAGTTTGCTCTTGCACTCGTAAAAAGAGCGGTGTACCGGTTTGATCCTGAGCCATGGAAAGAATTGAGTTTGCTCTTGCACTCATAAAAAGAGCGGTGTAGAGGTTGGACTTGATCCGAGGAGAGAGTCAGAAAGTTTTATTCAAATTCCTAAGAGTTGGAGTGGAGTAGGTCGAGTTTGACTAAACTACTATAAAACTAAGGTGTTATATTTTCTAACCCTTTTCCTATTTAAATTCTAAATTATTGTTATGTTTTATTGCATGGTATAAGTTTTATTGTTATTTAAAAAAAATTAATAATTACATGATTGAAACCCTATTCACCCCTCGTCATATCAATCCAACAATGGGTATTAGAGCTTTTATTGATTTTTTTTTTTTTTTTTTGCTTTTATTGATTTTTTTTTGTTGCTTTTATTGATTTTTTTTTTTTTTTTTTGCTTTTATTGATTTTTTTTTGTTGCTTTTATTGATTTTTTTTATAAACTTTATTTTTAGAGCTCATGGCATATCTACTTTTTAAATTTTTAGAGCTCATGGCAAATCTACTTTTTAAATTTTTAGAGCTCATGGCAAATCTACTTTTTAAATTTTTAGAGCTCATAGCAAATCTACTTTTTAAATTTTTAGAGCTCATAGCAAATCTACTTATTAAATTTTGGAAGGACAATCAACTTCAAGATTTTGATGGAAGGACAATCAACTTCAAGATTTTGATGGAAGGGCAATCAACTTCAAGATTTTGATGGAAGGGCAATCAACTTCAAGATTTTGATGGAAGGACAATCAACTTCAAGATTTTGATGGAAGGACAATCAACTTCAAGATTTTGATGGAAGGACAATCAACTTCTAGACCGCCTTATTTTGATCAACTTCTAGACCGCCTTATTTTGATCAACTTCTAGACCGCCTTATTTTGATCAACTTCTAGACCGCCTTATTTTGATCAACTTCTAGACCGCCTTATTTTGATGGAAGGACGATCAACTTCTAGACCGCCTTATTTTGATGGAAGGACGATCAACTTCTAGACCGCCTTATTTTGATGGAAGGACGATCAACTTCTAGACCGCCTTATTTTGATGGAAGGACGATCAACTTCTAGACCGCCTTATTTTGATGGAAGGACGATCAACTTCTAGACCGCCTTATCTTGATGGAAGGACGATCAACTTCTAGACCGCCTTATCTTGATGGAAGGACGATCAACTTCTAGACCGCCTTATCTTGATGGAAGGACGATCAACTTCTAGACCGCCTTATTTTGATGGAAGGACGATCAACTTCTAGACCGCCTTATTTTGATCAACTTCTAGACCGCCTTATTTTGATCAACTTCTAGACCGCCTTATTTTGATCAACTTCTAGACCGCCTTATTTTGATCAACTTCTAGACCGCCTTATTTTGATCAACTTCTAGACCGCCTTATTTTGATCAACTTCTAGACCGCCTTATTTTGATCAACTTCTAGACCGCCTTATTTTGATCAACTTCTAGACCGCCTTATTTTGATCAACTTCTAGACCGCCTTATTTTGATCAACTTCTAGACCGCCTTATTTTGATCAACTTCTAGACCGCCTTATTTTGATCAACTTCTAGACCGCCTTATTTTGATCAACTTCTAGACCGCCTTATTTTGATCAACTTCTAGACCGCCTTATTTTGATCAACTTCTAGACCGCCTTATTTTGATCAACTTCTAGACCGCCTTATTTTGATCAACTTCTAGACCGCCTTATTTTGATCAACTTCTAGACCGCCTTATTTTGATCAACTTCTAGACCGCCTTATTTTGATCAACTTCTAGACCGCCTTATTTTGATCAACTTCTAGACCGCCTTATTTTGATCAACTTCTAGACCGCCTTATTTTGATCAACTTCTAGACCGCCTTATTTTGATCAACTTCTAGACCGCCTTATTTTGATCAACTTCTAGACCGCCTTATTTTGATCAACTTCTAGACCGCCTTATTTTGATCAACTTCTAGACCGCCTTATTTTGATCAACTTCTAGACCGCCTTATTTTGATCAACTTCTAGACCGCCTTATTTTGATCAACTTCTAGACCGCCTTATTTTGATCAACTTCTAGACCGCCTTATTTTGATGGAAGGACCAACTTCTAGACCGCCTTATTTTGATGGAAGGACGATCAACTTCTAGACCGCCTTATTTTGATCAACTTCTAGACCGCCTTATTTTGATCAACTTCTAGACCGCCTTATTTTGATCAACTTCTAGACCGCCTTATTTTGATCAACTTCTAGACCGCCTTATTTTGATCAACTTCTAGACCGCCTTATCTTGATCAACTTCTAGACCGCCTTATCTTGATCAACTTCTAGACCGCCTTATCTTGATCAACTTCTAGACCGCCTTATCTTGATCAACTTCTAGACCGCCTTATTTTGAGAATAAATTATACATGTTGGAAAGCTAGAATGAAAATTTATTTGCAATCGATTCATTATGAATTATGGTTGAATGAATGTTAGTAAAGGTCCTTTCATTCCAATAAAAATTGTTAATAACATTGAGGAGCTTAAATTAGAGAATGAATTTTATGAACATGATATAAAAAAATGTTCTTTTAATGCTAGTGCTATAAATTATCTTTATTGTGCCAGTAATGATGAATTTAATAGAGTATCTATGTGTTGTTCAGCATATGAAATTTGGAAAACTCTTGAAGTAACTCACGAGGGAACAAATCAAGTGAAAGAAACAAAAATTAGTATGTTAGCTCATTATAAAATGTATGCAAATGAATCTATAAGTGATGAAAAAGTGCAAATTTTTGCTTCATGGCTCATGGTGACAGAGGATGAAGTCATGGCTCAAGGTAACAAAGAGGATGAAGAAGACGATGAATTATTTAAAGTTTTTGAGGAGATGCAACTTTATTTAGAAAAACTTGGTTCAAAGTATGTTATGCTTGAAAGAAACAAAAATTAGTATGTTAGCTCATTATAAAATGTATGCAAATGAATCTATAAGTGATGAAAAAGTGCAAATTTTTGCTTCATGGCTCATGGTGACAGAGGATGAAGTCATGGCTCAAGGTAACAAAGAGGATGAAGAAGACGATGAATTATTTAAAGTTTTTGAGGAGATGCAACTTTATTTAGAAAAACTTGGTTCAAAGTATGTTATGCTTCAAAAGAAATATAAGGCTTCAATTATTAAACATTAGTCTCTATTAAATGAGATTTCTTTCTTGAAAGAGAATAATCATAATATTGTAAAATTTGATATACCCTGTGAAAAGTAGGTAAATGATTGTGATGAGAAAACTGCATTACTTGATAAAATTAAGTTTCTTGAGTATGATTCTTATGAAAAAGATAAGTTAATTAAATTAGTCAAAGAAAAAAGGATCAAATACTATACCATAAACCTAAAGAGTCTATTAAAAAGTTAACTATAGGTGCTCTAAAATTAGATAAAATAATTGAAGCAGGTAAGCCTTATGGTGATAAAAGAGGAGTAGGCTATATTGATGAATGTTCTACTCCTTCAAGTTCTAAAACAATATTTGTTAAACCATCTTCCATTATGCCTAAGCCTAACACATGCAAATTTGTATCTGAGTATGATAAATCTAGATTTGTGCCTATATGTCATTATTGTGGTGTTGAAGGTCATATTCAACCTTAATTGCTTTACATTGAAAAATTCTCAAAACATTACTTCCAAAAGAAAATTTTCTCAAAATATAAAATTTTACATTGTTTTAAGAAATCATTTTTCTATTGAAAATAGAGTACATAAACTTAGTCCAAGAAATAAATTCCTGCATGATGTTGTTTATTTCTCGTGTGCTAAGTTTTTTAATATGAATGCAAGCATGATTCCTAAATTTGTGAAAACTAACTCGTTAGGACCCAAACAAGTATGGGTACCAAAAGGTCAAATTTTGAATATCTTTATTTATAGATTTATTTGAAAGCCTCCAATAAAAATAAGTGGTATTTGGACAGTAGTTATTCAAGACATAGGACGCGAAACCAATCCAAGTTTGTGAGTCTTTCCAGGAAGGATGGTGGCTTAGTAACTCTTGGCGACAACAAGAATGGTAAAATAATTGGTAAGGGTACTATAGGTAATGACTCTAGTTACTCTCTTTGAAAATGTACTTTTAGTTGATGATTTTAATTACTTGGGTTTTGATGATAAAACATAAAAATGATGTCTTGAAAAGAATTGTTAGTTTTGTAAAACTATTTAAAATGAAAAAAAGTTTTTTTTACTAAAATTAGGAGTGACCATGGAGAAGAATTCGATAGTGTAGCGTTTGAAATTTTTGTAAAGATAATGGTTTTTATCGTGACTTCTCTCAAAGGACTCATGACTTCTCTCAAGGACTCCTCAACAAAACTGTGTGGTTGAAAGAAAAAAAATTTACAAGAATTTGCTAGATCAGTGTTAAAGGAATATGATCTACCTAAATATTTTTGGGCGGAAGTGGTTAATTCCGCCTGTTATGTTTCAAATAGAGTTTTAATTAGATCCTGTTTAGATAAAACTCCTTGTGAACTTTGGCAAGTTTTTGGTTGCAAATGTTTTATTTTGAACCACAAAGAAAAGCTGGAAAATTTTGATTCTAAGACGGATATTGGAATTTTTCTTGGTTATTCATCTACTAGTAAAGCTTATAGAGTTTTTAGTTATAGAAGAATCTATGCCTGTGATATTTGATGAATCTTGTAATAATATTTCTAATGAGTCTATGTAGAGATGATTTAGAAAGAAATTTTGGAAATTTACCTGTTGGTGGCAAAGAAAGGAGACTCTTTTTCAAGTAAAGAAGAAGTGAGCTTAAATGAAAAGAAGAAGAAAGTTCTTCATCAGTGCCAAAAGTATGGAGGTATGCCTCATCTCATCTCAAGGACTTGATTATTAGTCATCCCGAACAAGGTGTGAAAACTCATTCCTCTATTAATTTATTTAATAATCTTGCTCCTGTTTCTCAAATTGAACCAAAAAGTCTTAAGGACGCCAAAAATGAGTTTTGGATTTTAGCTATGCAAGAAGAACTAAATCAATTTGAATAGAATAAAGTTTGGAATTAGTCCCTAGACCCTTTAATATTTCCATTATTGGAACCAAATGGGTTTTTAGAAATAAAATTGATGAAAATGGGAATATCATTAGAAATAAAGCTAGACTAGTAGCTTAAGGTTATTGTCATGAGGAAGGTATAGACTATGAAGAAACTTTTGCACCCGTGGCTAGATTAGAAGCTATTAGAATGTTACTTGCTTTTGCTTCTTACAAAAATTTTATATTATATCAAATTGATGTGAAAAGTTCATTCTTAAATGGTTATATTATGGAGGAAGTTTATGTAAACAACCTTCTGGATTTGAAAATTTTTATTTTCCACATCATGTCTTATAAGTTGAAAAAGGCTCTTTATGGCTTAAAACAACCTCCAAGAGCTTGGTACGATAGACTTAGTAATTTTCTTATTGAGAATGATTTCAAAATGGGTAAGTTCGACACTACTCTCTTTATTAAAATTAAAGAAAAAGATATGCTATTAGTGCAAATATATGTGGATGATATTATATTTGGTTCTACTAATCCTTCTTTATGTGAAGAGTTTTCTAAATGTATGCCTAATGAGTTTGAGATGAGTATGATGGGAGAGCTCAGTTTCTTTCTTGGACTTCAAACAACTGAAAGATGATATCTTCCTAAATCAAGAGAATTACACCAAGAATTTAGTCAAAAGGTTCAAGTTCAATGAAGGTAAGATTGCAAAAACTCCAATGAGCACATCTACCAAGCTTGATAAAGATGAAAAAGGTAAATGTGTAGATATAAAATCTTATCGAGGTATGATTGAATCTTTATTTTACTTGATTGCTAGGTCTTAATCTTGTTTAGTGTATGTTGATATTATGTTTTGTGTATGTCTTTGTGCTAGGTCTCAATCTTGTCCTAAGAAATCTCATCTACATGCCGTTAAAAGAATATTTAAATATTTGCTTGGGACTATTAATTAGGATTGTGGTATCCTAGAAATGTTGAGTTTAAATTGGTAGGATATTCTGATACGAATTTTGTGGGAAGTTTACTTGATCGTAAAGTACTAGTGGAACTTGTCAATTTATTGGTAGTTCATTAGTTTCTTGGTGTAGTAAAAAGAAAAATTCGATTGCCTTATCTACTACGGAAGCGAAATATATTGCGGTTGCTAGTTGTTGTGCTCAAATTCTTTGGATGAAACAAACTGTTTGTGATTTTGGATTAAAAATTGATAGTGTGCCTATATTTTGTGTTAACACCAGTGCTATTAATTTAACAAAAAATCCTGTTCATTATCCTAGAACTAAACATATTGACATTAGACATCATTTTATTAGAGAGCATGTGCAAAATGGACATATTATTCTTGATTTTGTAAACTCTAATAATCAATTAGCAGATATTTTTACCAAGCCGTTAAATGAAGAATTTTTTTTTTGCAAAAATAGGCTTGAGCTTGGTATTATTGGGTGTGATATATCTTATATTTTATAATCTTAATTATAGGCATGTTATGAGGAGGAGCATGTCATTCTTTTATTGTTGTTTTTTATGATTACAAAAGGGAGAAAATTAGGAAAAATATGCTCTAAGTTTGTTCTTTTATAATTAATGAATCACTTCGATAAAATTAGGAAAAATATTCTCTAAATTTGTTATTTTATAATTAATGAATCACTTCGCTGTTGCGATGTTTCATAATTCATTGAAGCATTAATATAGGGGAGAATATGGATGTAAGTGAATTTCAAATTTCTGATGATATATTAGAATGCCTTGATAATGCATCGATATTGGTATCACGATATTATTATTTGGACATCGATATTGGAACATGTCCAAATAATAATATCGTGATACCAATATCGATGCAGCATCATAGACATTCTAATATATCTGTTAGGACAGTACTGTAGGGAAAACGAAACGAAAAGAAAGATAGGTCCCATCATTTCATTGCATGTGATTGTTGCATTTAACCCAATAGTGGGGTCACTTACTGAGTATTTCTATAAATACTCAAGCCATGTGCTACTACAATTTTCAGGTTAAGGCAAGACATTCTTGTATGACTGACGACGGCATCGCAGCTTGAGATCATGGCACATGCATAGGATAGTGGTATTTATTTTCTTAGACTTAGGCTAGAATAGGATGTTTTAAACTTAAACGCTTATTTAGTTTATTTCGGGTCTTTTGTTGTGTCGTTTTAAAGATATTTTCGAAACACATAAGTCCATGGCTGTGTTTTAAGATAAAAGTTATGTTTTATGGAATTTAAATGAAGTCTTCCGCATTCAATGTTTATGGTACGTATACAGTAGTGACCTTAAATTAAGTAGAAAATTTCGGGTCGTTACATAAGGTGTCGTCACTCTATGTTTGACATTGTATCTCTCTAAAAAGACTATTCATCAATCTGTTCACAAAGTGCGTTCCTTCCTTGCTGATTAATTCTCTTGGTACACCAAACCAAGTGAATATGTTTCTTTTTAAAAATGGTCTTCCCATCGTTGGATGGACAAGTTATTGCTTCCACCCACTTGGACACATAGTCAACAACCACTAGAATATATAAATTCCCATAAGATAGCAGAAATGGTCCCATAAAATCAATGCCCCATACATAAAAAAGTTGCACTTCTAAAATGGAATTTAGGGGTAGCTCATTTTTTACTAATATTTCTTGTCCTTTAACGATCACCACCCTTGCAGAATTCTTTTGCATCTTGAAAAATTGTTGGCCAATAGAAACCCGATTGAAATACCTTGGCTGCTATCATTTGCCCTCTAAAATGGCCTCCATATGGGGATGCATGGCATTGTTGAAGAATTGTTGGTATTTCATTGTCTGGAATGCATTTTCTCATTATGCCGTCTCCACATTGTTTGAAAAAAAAAAGCTCATTCCAAATGTAACTTTTGGATTCGTGGAGAAACCTCTTCCTTTGCTGATAATTTTTCTCTTGGGGTCTAATGTCACAAGCCAAAAAATTTGATATGTCTGCATACCATGGGGTTGCTGTCATTCTGCTACTGTTGTTTATGCCAAGCAGCTGTTCATCCGGGAATGTAGCATCAATTTCTTTGCTTGACCTTTTCTTCCATGTTCTCCATTCTAGATAAGTGATCTGCTACATGGTTATTAGCTCCTTTCGTGTCCATGATTTCTATCTTGAATTTTTGTAACAGTAGAATCCATCTAATTAATCTTGGCTTGGCATTCGGTTTCATCATTAGGTGCTAGATTATTACGTGGTCAGTGTGCATTTTCACCTTTGCTCCAAATAAATAAGCTCTAAATTTTTCAACCGTGAATACTATAGCCAACAATTCTTTTTCAATGGTTGTATAATTCACTTGAGTCTCATTCAACGTTTTGCTTGCGTAATAGATAGGATGAAGTACCTTCCCCTTTTTCTGTCCTAACATTGCCCCCACAGCATGGTCACTAGCATCACACATCAACTCAAATGGTGAATCTCAATCGAGTGTTGACATTATAGGAGCTGTGGTCAGTGTTGTCCTTAATGCTTGGAAGGCAGTCATGCATTGTTTGTCAAAAACAAATTTTCTATTTGTCTCTAACAAACTACACAACGATTTTGCAATCTTGGAGAAATCTCTAATAAACCTCCTATAAAATCCTGCATGGCCCAAAAAGCTTCTTATACCTTTAACTGAAGTAGGTGGATTCAATATTTCGATAGCTTCTATCTTCACTCTATCAACTTCTATTCCTCTTCTTGAGATCCTGTGGCCTAGCACTATTCCCTCGTTGACCATGAAATGACATTTTTTCCAATTCAGTACAAGATTCTTCTCTTCACATCTTTGTAGAACTTTCCCCAAAATTAGATAAACAAGTCTCAGAAGATTCTCCATAAACCAAAAAGTCATCCATGAATATCTCCATAAATGTTTCTACCATATCTATAAAAATGACCATCATGCATCGTTGAAATGTTGCTGGAGCATTACATAGTCCAAAGGGCATTTGTCTAAAGGCAAAAATTCCATATGGGCATGCAAATGTGGTCTTCTCTTGATCTTCTAGACTGATTGTAATTTGATTGTATCCCGAATAGCCATCCAAGAAGTAATAATGTGACTTTCCAGCAAGCCTATCATGCATTTGATCAATGAATGGTAAGGGACAATGATCCTTACGTGACGCTTTGTTCAGCCTTCTATAATCCATGCAAATTCTCCATCCATTCACTATTCTAGTGAGGATCAACTCACTATTCTAATTTGCCAATACTGTTATCCCTCCTTTCTTCGTAACACATTGAATAGGGCTGACTCAGTTGCTGTTTGCAATTGGATATATTATTCGAGCATCTAGCCATTTGATAATCTCCTTTGTAACAACCTCCTTCATCATGGGGATTTAATCAGCTTTGTTGCTCAATGGATTTAAATTTTCCTTCCTCCAATTGTATCTGTTGCATGCATAGTGAAGGACTAATTTCTTTTATATCTGCCAATGTCCAACCTATCGCCCCCTTGTGCTTCTTCAATGTTTGTAGGAGCATATCCTCTTGAGCCGAAGATAGTGTTGCAGAGATGATGATGGGTAGTGTCTCCATGTCACCTAAAGATGCATATTTAAGGTTAGGAAGTAGTGGTTTCAAGTCCAGCTGCGGCGCTTCCTTAGTAGATGATTTCATTGGTGAACTCTTTCTTCCCTCACATTCTAGTGACTCAAAAGTTTGGCTGAATTCACTTAAAACTATTAACTGTTCTATTCTGTCATTCCAACTGCTGTCTTCTTCCTGCTCACTTTCACCACCATCCCATTCCTCGGTCATTGGTTGTTCTGTCAATTCATATACTGCTGAGCATTCTTCTGTCACTGTTGGATATTTCATGCTGTCATTGATATTAAATTCAACTTTTTGGTCACTCATTCTTCACGTGATGGTTCCTTTGTAGACATCTACTAGTGTTCCTCCGGTCTTTAAAAATGGCCTCCCCAAAATAATTGGTACATCATGATTGACTTCATAATCTAAAATGATAAAATCTGCTGGAAATATGAATTTATCCACTTGAATTAAAATGTCCTCAATCTTTCCTTCGGGATAAGTGATGGACCTATCGGCTAGTTGTAAGGTGACTGTAGTCAGTCTAGCCTCTTCAATCCCTAACTTCTTGTAAATGGATAGAGGCATTAAGTTGATGCTTTCTCCCAATTCACATAATGTTCTACCTAGCTCTTTTCCTTCAATTGATACGGGAATAGTGAATAAACCTGGATCTTTCTCCTTCAGTGGGATTTTGTTTTTCAATATTGCACTACACTTTTCATTTAGTGACACCACCTTGAATTCTTCAAACTTTCTTCTATTGGTGAGTATATCCTTCAAGAATTTCACATAATTTGGCATTTGCTTCAAAGCTTTCACTAGTGGTATGTTTATATGAATGTCCTTCAGAATATCCATAAACTTCTCAAAATGGGATTCCTCTTTCTTTCTTTTTGTTCTTTGTGGAAAAGAAGGTGTTGGTGTGTATGTTTTGCTCTCTTGTCCACTGTTGGCTGTTGTTTGCATTTTAGACGGCTCCTCAGTTTTTGCATAATCCTTGCTGTGTCCTTTCTATACAGCAGCTTCTTGGGAATGGCTATCACTGTGTTCTGCACTTTTTTCTCCCTGCTGGGTATTTTTTTTCCACTTCTCAATTCTATTACTTGACATTGCACTTTGTCTTCTCTTTTTGGTGTTTTGGTGTCTGTTGGCAGCTTCCCAAGAGGCCTATTTTGTAATTCATTTGCTAATTGACCTATTTGAACTTTCAAATTTTGCAATGAGGCTTGTTGACTTTGTATCACGACATCAATTTTGACCATATATTCCTTTATTAGGCTCAAGAGATGTTCCCTGTGTGTATTGAGCTTGGCTAGTTCCTTTCCCTTTGGTGTTGACTTGTTGAGAACTATAAGCCAATTGATTTTGTAATTCAAAACCCGGAGGGTAATTTGTTTTAGGTGGCATTTATTGGTTGTATGAGCCTTGTCCCTTCTATGAGAAGTTTGGATAATTTCTCCACCCTGGATTACAAGTATTTGAGAATGGATTATTTTTCGGGTTACCTTGACTAGCTTGATTCCCCACATAAAAATTGAGGCCAGATTGCCTGGACATTGATCAAAAGTGTGTTCCACTCCACAATACACACAAGATTTGGCTACTACTTGGTTAATTACAGTAGCGGTATGAACTGGTGCTTTGATCATGGAGTCTTGTCCCAATGCTAGATTTTGTAAAATATTAGTCACTGAAGCTAGTTGAGCGTTGATAGAAGACAAAGCATCAATTTCAAGTACACCTCGGGTCTTCTTTCCTGGATTGCTTCTCAAATCGGCCTATTGACAATTGTTAGATGTTATTCTCTCTAAAATCTCGTATGCAGTATGCATTTGACAAAATAGCTCTATTTGCAGAAGCATCAACTACTTGTTTAGTAGCAATATTTAATCCATTATAAAAAGTCTCCATTTGTATACAATGAGTTAGTCCATCGTGAGAACACTTTCTAAGCATCTCCTTAAATCTTTCTCAAGCTTCACTTAATATCTCATCTTCAAACTATTGAAAAGCAACAATCTCATTATGAACCATGCGTTTCTAGTGAGTGAAAAGTACTTGATAAAAAATTTCTCTACTAAACTATTCCAAGAATTAATTATTCCTAGTGCTAAGGTATTTAACCATGATTTAGCACCATCCCTCAAAGAATAAGGGAATAAGCTCAATCTAATCACGTCTTTATCCACTTCTTGAAATGGAAATGATTCACTAACTTGCAAAAATGACTTTAGGTGTAGGTGAGGATCTTCTTACGGTAGTCCATGAAATTGCCCAATGGTATGCAACATTTGAAACATTACGGGCTTTAGCTCAAACGTGGTTGCTTGCATTTCAGGTCTAATAATGCACGAATTTAGCTCTTCCACAGCTAGGTGTGCATATGCTCGGATCGCTCTTTCTCTGTCATCTGCTAAATGAATGGCATTAGTAGTCATTCTCTCTTGATTAGCCATCATCGCTGGATTTTCAAACTCCCGATTTAGCTGGGCTCCAAGTTTTATTTGCTGTATATTCTGTTCTGTCATCTTTTTTCTCCCTCAACCTTCGTCTAAATGTTCTCTCTATTTCAGGATCCAAAATATATTCCAAACCTGTAGGTGGGCTCATACACAAAATTCTGCAGCAGTAGAAAATTCAACTTACTATGACTTCTTTTTGGCTCTAACTCACGAAAATCTACAAGTAAAATAACCAAATTAGTTCCCCGGCAACGGCACCAAAAACATAATCACTTGTGGATGTATATTATAAAATGATGTAAAACTCACAAGAATAAGTGCAAGTATACACTATCACAAGTAGCAAGTAATAAGTAAATTATCGATTTCAAATAGAACCTATTTTTTGGTTAATTTTATCGTTAGAAATTAAGTGAGTTTTTGGGTAACATTCAAGTGGGTGTTGGTGATTTTGACTAATTAAACAAAGCTAATGTAGAATGTCATTGCTGTCGAAAAACAAAAAATGATGAGAAAATCAACAATAATGAGGAAGGTTCCGCTAAGAGAGTTTAAATAGACAAGTTGTTGAGTTTTGTGGTAGATTTTAGTTCCTTTTAATAGATTACCAATCTCACTTCCGAGAGTCATGCATGGTGATTATTTCCATAATCGTTTTTAATTTCTATTAACAAGTCTCTAGGAGAAGAATTATTCCTAATTCTTCTATTAACTTCAAGTCTTCTTGCAATGGAACTAGAGTATTAAAGAGGATTTCATTGCTCCCTCCCTTCTCCCGAATAAGAGAACAACTATGTATGTAAAGTAGCTAATTAAACACACATGTGAATCATTCTTTAATAAACTAAAATCATACCGTCAACATACTCAAACTATATAAAACTCTCTTGCCTCCTCTATAAAGTTTAGCTCTCCATACAAATCGAATTAAACAGAGAAACCCACATCTTAATCATATAAAATTGATAGATTAAGAAAAGAGAGTAAGGAAATAGAGAGATATCTAGCTTTGTTGCTGCTCTTCAATGGAAGTTCCCTTCCCTTGAGCTCTCACGTCTACCTCTTTGCCCTAATCTATCCTTCTTGGTCTTATCTTCCTTCTGTTGTCAACAACTACTAGATTAGGGTTTTTCTTCTTCTTCTCTGGTTTCACAGTAGTTCACAGCAGCAGAGACTCTGCTGTCAAATCCAATTCTTCTCTCCCAAAGTGTGGCTCCCCCTTCTTGGTTTTCTTTTTCCTTTTATAATTAGCATGGGTTCCCGTTTATGGCTAAAACGAATAAGTTGTCGACATAAGATGTTCCTCATTGGGTAGTCAATGACCCACTTATATTGTTGATGTGGATTTAAAATTTTTATGTCATTTTCCATTTGTTTCCAGATTTGCTACTCCATCATAGTTTAGCATAAATGTTGAAATTTTACCACATAACTCAATTAAATGGACCAGTAAGATCAATTTAAGCCAAGTCATATTCTTTTCATGTTGGACCGCAATAAACAATTTCATGCTCACTAATTATAATAAATGGTGTAATAAATGAAAAAATGGTGAATAAGAGTGCAACGTTAACTACAAAAAGACTTCATATGACTCTGCTTTTGGAGAATTATCAATACAAATAGAGAAAAATATATTTAGTTTAAAGTGTTTATTTAATATATTAGATATATTAAATATAAATAGACAAAAAAAAAATTAATCTCGAGCGTTCACATTAATATTTAATATATTAACTATATTAAACATAAAGCGAAAAATATATTTATTGTATCACAAGCTCGTCAATTTGGTAGCCTTACCCGTCTTAGGAGTTGCAAAGAGAACTCCATCAAGCTGAGGACTTGGATTGGACGAAACAACTTTGTAATAGTCAAGATGGATGACTTCGACATTATGTTAGGGATGGAATTCCTACTAGAACAGAAAGTCATTCCCATACCCCTAGCAAAGAGTTTAGTATTAACGGGGTCAAACCCAATGATTATCCAGATAAACACCCGCCAGCTAGAATGGGTGAAAATGATGTTAGCATTGTAGTTGAGATTGGATCTAAGCCAGAATGAACCTACGCTCGCTACCATTAACGTATTGGAAGAGGGAAGGTCGAACGAGCCAACCCGAACAAAGGCCTCGCGGTCAATGTAGAAATACCGTAACACGAGACAAGGAAGTCAAAAAAATTATTTATCTCCACCTAGGCAGATAAATAGCGAGATTGATGTCATATTGGAGGTAAAATCACGTGCCTCAAACGAATGTCATATGACTCAACCCGAGCAACCTGAATTCTACAAGCAGCTAAATGACTTACTAATAGTTGGGTTCATTAGACCCACAAATACCACTGTTAGTGCTCACCCAAGGGCTAGGGAGAGACACTGAGCCAACACCTCCGCCGAAGGAGGGGAGATAGAGACTAACTTATGAAAAAATATGGCAGATGTCTCGGTCATGCTTGTCCAGGACATGTTGTCCATGGTTGCAAGCCCGTTCCAAACTCCTCTTACATGCTTTTATCCTAGATAGGCCTTTGCCATTTCACGTTGGGTCAATATGGGGTGTATGACCATTCATCAAAACCATGTCTACACCCGTCAGGGCTAAAAAGCCCCAAAATGTACTAGAGGGGGATATGACTAGTTGTCACTTCTACCTACCTTGAGTTATATGCTATTTAAGTTGTGGTATTTCTTAATTTGCTTATAGTCATATAAGGTTGCTTTCTTAAATTCTTCCAACTATTTTCAAATGTATTTTCTTGCACACATTTTCTAAACCTTTTCTCGCAATGTGACTCGAGGTCGAAATATACGCCGACGTTGTCCACGACGTCTAAATTTCTCACAACTGACTTGTTTGCTTTATTAAAACAAGTGTTGCACAATTGCTATCCCGCTATTTCAAGTGTGCGATTGTGATGCAAGACATGATCATGATCATCATCACCCTAGTGTACGCGTCCGTGCTCATCATCATAAATGGGAACGTAACCCGAAGTATATGAACACACAATATGCATGAGGTTCTTATGGTTTTCATCTTTAAATCATTCTTATGACAGAACCCTATACATGATTCACATATTACCCTAGGTAACATGCATGTATTTACCTTCATACGTTCATCATCATTAACATCAATTAGGGTTGTATCTTAAAAAACTCGTCGTCACAATACATCATGACATTTAATAAATTCACATAATCTTAATATAGAATATCACCATATTCACTCATCTCATTATCATGCATCTTACATCATCATGTTATCATCGTAATGTCATCATCTCATACCATCTCATACATCATCATATCATCATATCATCATATAACATCATCACATCATCATACAACATCATTATGTCATCACATAACATAAAGCATAAATGACACGTGTAAAGGCCACTAAGCACGTGCCGTCATACACAAGGCAAGTCTTCCGACCAAGCTGACAATAAGACAACTTACTTGGTTGGTCTTAGCCAAAGTTCTATCTAGCCCCAAATTTCCTTGTTTTTTTCGTTTGAATTCGTTCTCACTTATGTCGAGACTTCACCTATTTTGAATATTCACTTAATTGCTTGTGTAAAAATTTAGTTTCATGTTTTCATTGTTTCTCAATTGAGTTTTCAAACCATCCAAATATTCTTTGTTATAATATTATTTTCATATAACAATTTAAAAACATTTTAAGCTTTCTTGCTTTTTTTTTTTTTTCTTTTTCCTTTTAATTATCATGGTTTCCTATAACAAGTTAATTGTTATTGATATTTAATTCTAAGGAAAATCTAAATAATTGCAAAGACATTGGGGCATTTCAAAAAATAAGAGGAAGATGTAAAATAGAACTAATAACCTTTTTAAATGGCATCTCTCCTTCCAGCAAAACTAAACATGCATAAACCTTTTTGTTTTCTATTTGCTTTTTTGGTAAAAGAAAGAAGACCACATAGTTATTTTATGGAAAAAGTGGGGAAAGGTTAATGGAGAGGTGAAAAGATCATATACCTCTAAAAGAACTTTGGTAGTCCAAAGTGTTTTAGTCTCAAAAATAACTTTAGTCTTTGTCTATCTAGAGAGGTTTGTGGAATAGAATGTGCATTAAGTCGGTCAAGCATTTACAAAGCATGGATATGTAACATATGTTATATATTTTAATAGGGACTGTGGTAGGGGGATCTATATGTCACTGGTACCGTCCGATCTAACATGTCGAAAGATCTACTGAAGCATGGAGAACCTTAGTATGTCTTTCATCGAGGCTACTTTCAACCATATCGTGTTCCCTACTTCCAACTCTAGGCCTCTACGTTTACATCAATGTAATCTTTTTCAGTTTTATTATTTATTATTATTATTTTTTTTTGTCTACACCAAGTTGTACGCATCCACATCCTAACCTTTTGCACGACCTAATTAGTGGCTTGGACAAACTACTTCTCGTTTAAAATGGTTCACTAGACCACATTCTATGACACTCAATGCCCAAGGGAAACATTTTTGTTTATCCAAAACTCGTACTCTGAGAGCTTTGTGTAACACTCACTATATAGAACCTTTAGTTCGCTTAAGGGTTTATCTTGTTACTACCTTTAGAATTTATTTAGACTATTACAAACTAGTGTAAGAATCACTTCGAAGATCTAGTTCATTAAATTATACAAGTGTGAGCATTACTAAGTTAAAAGACCTCGCAGACACTCATAACTACCAGATTGAAACTTAAAGAAAATCTTTGAAACATTATCTTTCTTGACTCCTAATTTTTAGGGAACTCTTGTGTTCCTAAAGTGTACCTCTTATCATTTGTTACCTTGATTTATTCTTGTATTCGATAAATAGCTCCATGACTGGATTATATCCTCTTATAAAAAATAATGCAGTCAATAGAAAATTCTAAGGTTTCAATCCTAATGCTAGAAAACCTCAAATAGGTCTTACTTCCCAACTTTCTCACTTCCCTCAAAATGACTTACTTTCTTCCTTTAACATTTTTTTTATAAGGTTAACTCCCTTCTGGTACTTAGTTTTGTAGTGAGGACTTTTGTTCCGAGTTTTGAGTTATTATTCCTTCGACACATCCCAAAAATACCTAGAGGATTTTATGCTCAATGAACAACTCTATCTTGACCTATGTTCTAAGCTTCATGTGTTCCCCGCGACATAGTCTTAATACTTGCATCAAAAGTTTCGTGTGTCCGTCTGATACAATTTGTGTAACTATGTCCAAGGCTTCACGGGTTCTTTGCGACATAGTTTGAGTATCTACACCTAGGACTTCATGCGTTTCTTGTGACGTAGTCATTGTCACAAGACCCTATTGCACTATTCAGTGGGAGGTCTTTAGGATATCTCGGGTTCTCGTTCAAGAATTCTTTGTTAAGTTTTGAAGTACAACTAAGGAAAAATTCTTAATAAATGCACCCTAATCCATATGTGTTGGAAACATTTCTCTGCATGCATAAATCTTCCATAAGAATCTTGTCATTTGGTATTCATAAATACCTTAATTTCTTACCAAGTGTCTTGAGGGATAGTTACTTCTACTTTTTCTCTTGGCTCATTTTCCTAAGTTGTTCTAATCTCCTTAAAACCTTTCACTTACTGGTAATATTGTAAATGAGTCTCATAATTTTATTATAATTATATTTTTGTAGTATTTTGAGCCTTTTAAGGTCTTTAAAACATCTTAAAATTCTTATAGGGATATTTTTGTCATTTACCACTCCAAATCGATGGGTTAGGAGTGACTTTTGTCATATTATGTTCATTAAATTAAATGTCATTTAGGGATCACTTTGGTCATAAGCCAACGATACATAATTAGAGGTGCATTTTAGTCATTTTACACCAACTTTTTGGTTTAGCCCCTTATCATATAATCTAATGCTCATCAAATTCGATACATAACCTTATCATGTCATAACCTTCTCCTAAAATTTCATGAGCAATAGAAACCATTTAGTATGTTTGGCTCAGGCATTTCATTAAAATCAACATTCATGTGGAAACTAATGTTGGAAAACCTTAAATACTTAACTCAACCTTAATTTCAATTTTCTCACTAAGTAGTTTCTTATGTCAACAAGATCAATAGTTTAATCAGTTTCCTTCATTACATTGTCCTCCTAGTCAATTTTTTTAAGCCTTGCTAAAGGTCCAACAATGCACTTTTTTATCCATACGTCCTCAAGGTCTCATTTTAACAATTTTTCATTATCATATGAAAAGGTAACATAACCAAAGGGGATTTTTTATTTTTATTTTTATTAATATTGTGAATCCTTCCCCAAATCAATCTTTAATCATTCCTAAATTTAAGATATCTTGAAAACATGAAACTTAAATTCATGTTTATAAATATTTATAAAACATTGACCACGATCGTAATATCTCATCCACACTGTGGCTCGATACTTTTAAATTACCTCATACCTTTCATACTTGCGATTGTAGCTTTAAAACTTTTCAATTAGTGTTAAGGCAGGAAGGTTTTCTACATCTCAATACTTTTTAATCGAAGGCGTGAACAGGCTGTGCAACGAGTGTCTCATTAGCAAGTAGAGGCGCACCCCCTTTCTGTCTAAGGCATCCTACCGCGCCGATATAGCCAGTGACCCTAGGTAGCAAAACCTTCTTCCTTCTGCTGGTCGATGACAAAAGCCACTTCATGTGGCTGATCCTACTGCAAGCGAAAAGTGAGGTGGCAGAGGCGCATTCAAGTGCGAGCGGAGGCTGAATGCAAGAAGAAAATGTGAGTGCTACGCATGAACCGAGGTATAGAATTCACCTCGACAAACTTCGGTAAGTACTATGACAAGCTTGGTATGCAGCAGTACCTAACGGCACCTTACTCCCTCAGCAGAATGGGGCTGTGGAGCGCCAAAGTCAAACCATCATTGGGACAACAAGGTCACTACTGATGACGATCGGGATGCCTGGGAGGTTATGGGGAGAGGCGGTCATGACGGCTATCTACCTCCTCAATCAGTCGCAAACACGAAGCCTCGACGGGAAGACGCAGTACATCATCTCAGAGTTTTCAGTTGCATTGCATACATGAAGGTCACGCGTCCCCACATCGCCAAGATCGATCCCAGGGGGCTAAAGGTCATCTTCATCGCTACGAACTCGGGAGCAAAGCGTATAGGCTCTATGATCCCTGCGGGGGGGTGAGCTCACATGTCGCGCGACGTCATCTTCGACGAGAACACCTCTTGGGGTGGAACATCGTGACCGAGCTGGGAGAAGGAGGAGCACAACATCGGGCACTGTCACTGCTGCCAGCAGCTGCACCGGGCACGCCTATGCCAACACCAACCAAAACTCTTGCCATGCCCCCTAAACTAGTGAAATTCGCAACACCACGTACTGTGGACTCGATGTTGGATGTCGATCATCATGAGGGTCTGGCGGCTATGTACTGGAGGATTGAAGACCTACTTGAAGGAGGTGAACCACCAGGACTGGCCGCAGGCAAGCTTGAAGAAGAGATGGCCGAACTGCATGCCATCAACGCATATGAATCGAACTCCTTCGCCGAAGCAGAAAGGAACACATGCTGGCTGAAGACAATGCAAGAAGAGATGGCATCCATCACTAAGAACAAGACGTGGAGTCTAGAGGACATGCCGCCGGGACACTGAGCCATAGGCCCGTCTAGTGGCGAAGGGCTATGTCTAGAAGCAATGAGTGGACTTTAAAGAGGTATTCGCACTGGTGGCAAGGTTGGAATCTGTCCGCCTATTGTTTGCGATCACGGCACATTATTCCTTGGAGGTCCACCACATGGACACGAAGTCCACTTTCCTCAACGGAGAGTTGAAGAAGACCGTCTACGTTCGACAACCACCTAGCATCCTGGACAACGACAACTCCGGCAAGGTATTGTGCCTGCATAAGGCACTCTACGGGCTTCAGCAAGCACCACAAGCCTGGAACGCGAAGCTCGATAATACTCGATTGTCGCTGAAGTTCAAGCGTTATGCCTCTGAGCATGACATGTACAGGCACGGCCATAGCGAGTAGCGGCTGATCATGGGAGTGTACATCGACGACCTTATAATCACTGGAGGCGACATGGAAGTTTTTGAAAGATTCTAGAGGGAGATGTCAAAGAACTTCAAGATGAGCGATCTTGGCGTGCTCAGCTACTACCTCGGCACGAAGTGTAATAGATTACTGCCAGCATCACCATCTGTCAAGGTGCATACAAGAAGAAGCTGCTGAACACAGCTGGGCTAGAAGGTAATAACCCTACAAGGACGCCAATGAAGACCCAACTCTAGCTAACAAAGGCCGACACTATGACGACAGTCGATACCATTAGTTACCACAGCATTGTCGAACCTCAACACATTGTGTACGGCAGCAAGGTTCGGTGGCAGGGCCATTCTGTAAGCCACAGCCCCAACTCTTTCTAGAATCTCGAAGGGGCCTATGAACCTTGGGCTTAATTTTCCCTTCTTTTCGAACCTCAACACCCCTTCATAAGGGCTACCTTCAGGAACACGTGATCACCCACCTTAAATTCGAGGTCCCTTCTACGCAAATCTACATAGCTTTTCTGTCGGCTCTGTGCAGTGAGTATCCTCTGCTTGATTTTCTGTACCACTACATTCGTGACCTAAACCAACTCTGGTCCCAATAGTTGCTGCGTGCCTACCTCTTCCCAAAACACTGGTGGTCGACACCTATGCCCATACAATGCCTCAAAGGGGGCCATCTGGATGGTTGCTTGATAACTGTTACTGTAGGAAAACTTCATCAAAGGCAAATGTTCGTCTCAACCCCCAGAGAAATCTAAGGAACAGGCTCGCAACATATCCTCTAAGATCTGATTCACCTTTCTGTCTGTCCGTCCGTTTGAGGATTGAACGTTGTATTGAACCTCAACTGAGTTTCTAGTGCTTTCTAGAGACTTTTCCAAAATTGAGAGGTGAACTTGGTGTCCCGGTCTGATATTATGGACACTGTACCCCGTGCAAGCGTACTATCTCCTTGATATATAACTTAGCCCACCGATCTACTCGATATGTGGACTTGCCTGGAATGAAGTGGGCCGTCTTGGTCAGTCTGTCTACAACTATCTAGATGACGTTGAAACCCCTGCTTTATCTTTGGCAAACTCGAGACGAAATCCATACAGACTGCTTCCCATCTCCACTGAGGAATGTTTAGGGGCTGTAGTAGTCCTGCTGGGCGCTGCCTCGGGGCCTTTACCTAATGGCAGGTCAAGAAACGACTTACGAAATCAGCTATGTCCCTCTTCATTCCAGGCCACCAATAGTATCTTTTTAGATCCTGATACATCTTCGTACTTCCAAGGTGGAACGTATAAGATGTATCATGGGCTTCAATCATAATGTCTTTTAAGATTCTCTCATCTCGGAGATCACACAGGCAGTTTTTCCACAGCAGGCTCCCGTCTGAGGAGATAAAATACCTTGCTGGTCTCTTTGTCTCAGTCTGACTCCACACTTTACTGAGGTGTTGATCAGACCTCTGAGCATCGATAATTTACTTTCGTAGGGTGGGTTGTATGGTCGACTATGCCATATGAACAGTACCATCTTTAACCACCACATCTATCCCAACTCTCTTCATCTTATCTTGTAGTCTTTCCTGCGTGGTGATCATCGCAAAAGTATGCATAGCCTTCTTGCTCAATGCATCAACTACAATGTTGGCTTTGCCTAGATGGTATAGGATCTCTATGTCATAATCCTTTACGAGTTCCAACCGTTGTCTTTGTCTCATTCTGTGTGAACAAGTACTTGAGACTCTTATGATCAGTGAAGACTTGTACTTTTTTCCATACAGTAATGTCGCCACGTTTCAGAGAAAACTCTACCGCTGCTAACTCGAGGTCATGCATGGGGTAGTTTCGTTCATATTTCTTTAGTTGTTTAGAAGCATATGCTATCACATTACCCTTTTGCATTAGCACACACCCTAAACCTTTCTCTGATGCATCACTGTACACCACAAGATTACCTGACCCATCTGGAACTATAAGAACTAGTATGGTCACCAACCTCTCCTTGAGTTCCTAGAAACTCTATTCTCAAGCTGGAGTCCAAGCAAAGGGCTTGCTCTTCTTGGTTAGTTGAGTTAGCGCTGAGAAAATTTAGGAGAGATCCTGGACAAACCTTCTGTAATATCTAGCTAACCCCAAAAAACTCCTCACCTCCATTATGTGGTCGGCATTGGCCACCTCATCACTTCTTCTATCTTAGCTGGGTCCACTGTAATCCCCTTGCTTTACACGTGACCCAAAAATAATACTTCAGATAACCAAAGCTCACACTTGGAGAACTTGGCATACAACTGCTGTGCTCTCAGTATTGTCAGGACTTTCCTTAGGTGTTCTTCGTGATCTACCTCTGACTTAGAGTATACCAGAATGTCGTCGATGAACACTATGACAAAAGTGTCTAAGAATTCCTTAAACACCCTGTTCATTAGTTCCATGAAAACCGCTGGTGCATTGGTAAGGCCAAAAGACATAACGAAAAACTTGTAATGTCCATAACGACTTCTGAAGGCTGTCTTGGGTATATCTACTTTCTTGATCGTCAACAGATGATACCCCGACCTTAAGTCAATTTTGGAAAAACTATTGCTCCCTATAGCTAATCAAATAAGTCGTCAATTCTTAGGAGGGGGTACTTATTCTTTATGGTGACCTTGTTTAGTTCCCTGTAATCAATACACGATCGCCGGGACCCGTCCTTCTTCTTGACAAATAGAACAAGGGTTCCCCAAGGTGAAACACTAGGTCGGATGAAACCCTTATCCAACAACTCCTGTAACTATTCCTTCAATTCCCTGAGTTTTGCAGGTGTGATCTTGTAAGGTACCTTGGAGATTGACGCGGTTTCTGGTTTTAAATAAATCCCAAAATCGACTTCCCTAGCTAGGGGCAAACCTGGCAGATCTTCTGAAAACTATGAACTCCTTGACGATGTGTACCGACGAGGATATCTGTTTGTTACTATTGTCTAAGGTCACACTAGCTAGAAAGGCACTCGCGCCACTACGAATCAACTTCTTAGCCCTCAGTGCTGTTACGACGCTTGGGGTTCTTTTGGAAGTGGCACCCTTGTAGGTAAAGTTGTCCCCTGACAGGAGCCTGAGAGTCACTATTCGAGTCTCACAATCTATCAGAGCGCGATTCTCACCTAGCCAATCCATACCCAAGATGACATCGAAGTCTTGCATTCTTAACACTATCAGTATAGCTTCGATGACACATCCTGATATTGTTACACCACCTCCCTTAACCCTATGGGTAGCTAACAACAGCTCGTGAGAAATGGTGGACACTGATAGGATGATCTCTAAAAGTTCTTTCTCTAGGTGTGCTAGCTCTACAAACTCCTCAGATACGAACGAATATGTTGAACCGGAATCAAAGAATACTAAAGCAAGATGGCAAAATACGGGTAGTGTACTTGTCACAACTGCGTCAGGCTGGTCAGCTTGCCTAGCTGTCGTTGCATGGGCTACAGCTTGCCCCTACTGATGTTGAGTACCCTGGCCCCTTTGATGCTGTACCTCAGACCGGTTGATACGTTGATCGTTCTTTTAAGGACAATCCACTCCAAAGTGTCCTACTTGGCCGCATCTGTAGCAGGCATCTGTTCCTACCCTGCACTCCCCCCATGTGAGGACTTCGACAGTTAGGACAAAAGGTCACATTCTGCATCGGGGCTCTTCTTCGTCTATCAGTGCGACCACGCGGTCTACCAGTTTTGGGGTGGCTATGTCTGTCCACTTTCCCTGGGCTGCAGTGTGGGATGATTGTGCTATTCCCAATTGTAGCTTGTCGATGCGGGGCTTATCGAGGAGGGTCGCCACCTGAAGGGCTTTCGCATAATCAAAGGATGACAGGTATGTCACGTTCCCCTTCAAGTCCTCCCTCAGGCCCACAATAAATCGTTCAGCCTTTAACTCATCAGTACTAACATAGGTTGGAGAAAACCTTGCCAGCCTATTGAACTCTAAGTCATATTCCTCCACTGACCTGTCTCCCTGTTTAAGTTCGAGGAATGATGCCTGCATTTTCACTCTGGCTGTGATTGGGTAATATTTGCGAAGATAGGCATCTTTAAACTTGCACCAGGTAATAAACTCCCCTTGTGGTATAATGGTCCTCTGAGAGCCCTTCCACTAGAATTGCACCTCTCCTTTTAGCATATATGTCCCACAATGAACTTTGTACTTTAACGGGTAGTTCATAAAATGAAAGGTCGTTTCTATGGCCTCTAGTCCATTCTCTGCTGCAATGGGATCCACCTTGCCTCCGTCAAAGAAAGGCGGTTTATGCCTCTGGAAATCTTTTAGGTAGCAAGACTCCACAGTCATAGTCCCTGAATCTTTGGCCCCTTGCCTTGCTTACTGATTAGCCATCATTGTCTACATCATTTGGTTCATCAGAGCCTGATTTTCTATTGAGGTCATCAGGAATGTCTAAAATATCTCTTCTGTGGGCATGGCTAACGGTTTGTTGAGTGGGACTTCTATACTTGTGGTTGGAATCAATGGGACCTCCTCAGAGGAGGGAGCAATAGGGGGTGTATCGAGCAGCCTTCGGGTCTTGGCATTCCTTCGGCGCCTTTTTGTTCTTGATTGCTGTGGTACGGTCCCCTCGCTAGTTTGGGGTGTATCTTCAACCTCCTCTTGAAATGCAGGTTGTTCTACTTCAGATGTTGGAACCGAGGTGTCCTGAACTTCCTCTCTTCTTCTCCTTCTGGGTCCCGGCCCAACATAAGGTTCGTGTCTCTTTGGTGCCATTATCTACCACAACAGAAAAAAAGAACTATGATTACAATTCATTCGTAGCACATCTCCTAGGTAATGTGCAATTATAACGCCATAGAAGGTCATGGTATACTCTATAAATACTAGCTTGACTTTTGTCTCTATGTTTCCATTACATGAGAACATCTAGTCGCGAGCGGGCATGTGTTTGACGAGCATGGTCACAAAGGATATGACTCTCTATCCTAAATGTCTACAAGAGCTATAACCTAACTACTCTGATACCAAATTTTTCACGACCCAATATTTTACCACGGACCGTGACTACGACACATGAATGCACAAAATAATTTAAGTATGCAATAGAGAAAAAAAATCATTTACTTCTAATAAAATTGCGAACGACAAACAAAAACAATTAACAGTTTGGAAACAAATTACGAAAGAATGCAAATCCCAAAATAAAGATTCGACTGATGCCCCGGGACAACCCATTCCTCTATGACAATCCCTGTCCCCATCACGCCCGACCTTGACCGACGCCTCGTGCTCCTGAAAAAGGACAACATAGCAAGGATGAGTATAAAAATTATACTTAGTAAACCACCTACTTGTAGGCTCTCATCGCATCCGAACTTAACAGGTTCCCACGGTCTCCTAATTTGGTTCTAGGACATCTGATTTTAATCTTAGTCCCTTGGGGCTTGCCCTTTGGGCTTCACCGATTCATCGTCATTTCATTAGATACCTAAAAGTTCCTTACGCCAAGCTGATATGGCTGGTATCTCTCTATGAGGCACTACCTCTGCATGGCTATCTGAGACTACATGGTATCTAACCTAGGGGTGCGCTGAGTACCTCCTAAGCCCATATATTCCCCCATGGGGGGCGCAACCCAACCCGTTCCTATGCAGCTAATGGGCTGTACGACGTGGGGACACATTTCCCATGCGAAATGGCTAAGAGCAGTAAGAACTGGTCAAGAACCCCTGGTCCTCCCACGAAGCTATAGATACCGTTCACACACTAGCAATCTGTGAACACTCCCACGAAGCTATAAAAACCCAAATTTACACTGACCACAATAGCCTAAAATAGTTCTTCACCTAAAAAGAATTGAACGTGAGACAACGAAGGTGGTTGGAATTAGTGAACGACTACGATATAGATATCCAGTACCACCCTGGAAAGGGAAACGTAGTAGGAGATGCCCTAAGTCATAAAACGGCGCACTCGTCGGTCCTCATCAATAGAGAGTCAAAAGTACAAGCAAACTTCGAGTGAATTTGTTGCAGGTCACTACTATGGTCTTCTACCGCATCGTTTTGGCATGATATTCTGCTTTCCGTTAGGATTTTGTTTTTCTCTTCGGTTAAGCATTGTACTTGCTATAAATATAGTCTTTTTTTCACATAATAAAGGACTAAATTTCCTTCCTTATTCAAACTTATCTTCTAATGTTTGCATTAAATTTATCATTTGGCATTAGAGCTTTGTCTCTTTCAGCTGCAGCTAAAGTGACTACTGAAGGCAACTTTGTTCAACCGGTAATACTAAAATTTGTTCATCACTACGATCATTGGAGCATGTTAATGGAGAAATTTTTTCGCTCTAAAGAATATTGGCAAGTAGTTGAGTCTGAGATTTCTATTGTAGCAGATGATGCCATTATTTCTTAGATGAACATAAGAAGGAGGTAACAGATTAGAAATTGAAAGACTTACAAGCTAAGAACTACCTTTTCCAAGCCATCGATCACTCAATTCTGGAGACTATTTTGGATAAAGAAACATCGAAAAGAATTTAGAATTCAATGAAGAAAAAATTCCAAGGAAATACAAAGGTGAAACGAGCACAACTACAGACTCTGTGCAACGACTTTGAGACCCTTCAAAAGTATTCATTTTATAGAAAAATGAAAAAACTTCTTATCATGACCACGCATAAAAATCATCTATATATATTCCATCAATTATCTCTCTTCTTAAAATTTTCTCTCATTTCTTATATTTTTTTCCCTTACTTTTTTAATACCCTCTTAATTTCCTTCTTTCATTCCTCTTTAAAATTTTTCTCATTATTTTTTCTCTTAAATCCCAAAATCTTGAATAGAAAATGAACTCCCTTGTTGTTTTTTTTTTAGTATTTCCAAACATAAACGTAATAAACTTTAACATTTAAATATCCAATTTCGGTAAAAGTAATGAATTCGAAAAGAATAAGATTGAAAATAAATGGTCTATTTGAGTGTTAAATTTATTATATTCATGTTGGGAAATGTTTGTAAATGAGAGAGTTCAAGACAAAATTGAAGAGGAAAGTGCTCAAAGAGTGTTTATTTTTTAATTTTTTTAAAAAAAATTATGAGTATTTTTGAATTTTTTTAAAAAAAAATTAAGAGGGCTAAACAAACTTTTGAATGTTCAATTATATTTTTTAAACTACCTCTTACCAGTTTCATCTAACGGTAAAAGTATTTTTTGTTTTTATTTATTTATTTGAAAAGTTAAAAGATATATTTAAAGATTTTTTTTCTTGGTAAAGAATATTGATGAAAACCTTTAATGATATTTTTTATAACATTAAAATATATAATTATTAACTATTTTTTTCAACATCAACATTTAGTTGTGATTTAGTTGCTGTAGTGTAGTGGTGTTCGTGGATTGAATTGGGTTCGAGATAATTTTTGGACCTAACCCAATTGTTTGGATATAAAATTTTCAATAAAAATAAATAAAATAAGCTTTAAGCTTGTGTACTAATTGGAACTAACCCAATTGTTTGGGTATAAAATTTTAAATTAAAATAATTCTTAATAAATAGTGAGCCAACCCGTTAAAAGTTATATTATGTAAAGTTTATAAGTTGAAAAGCTTGTATTAGTGTAATTATAATATTGTGATGTTATAGAAAAATAAATAAAATAAGCTTTAAGCTTATGCTTGTGTACTAAGGGTGTTCGTGGGTTGAGTTGGATTGATTGAACCTAATCCAACTTAAACGATATGGGATGAGTTGATTGGATTTTCTTGGTCATCGTTTTTTTATTTTTTAACAGCCCTATATTGTGTATTATATTTTTATGGGTAATAATTTTAATTTGATATGTATATTTATATAACATTGGTTAGTAAGTTAGGACATATAGCAACCTTTCAAGGTTGAGGACATCAAAATTGGTCTTATGCAAATGCACTCGTCAAATGCTTTTGAATCAAATAGACGTTTTATTCTTTTGTAAGAATCGACGGTTGGAATTCATGCCTAAAGTGTAAGGACCCTAGATTTCTACTAACCTAAAGTCATTACCATCATTAAAACATATTCTCTTATGCGGAAATAAACATTTAAAACTTCATCATAAAACACTGCCATTGACTTACATAGTTTGAAAACATCTTTAAAGCAACATAACAAAAATAAATAAAATATTAAAATTAATAATAACTTATACTAATCTAAAGTCTAAGAAATGAAATAACATTGTCCCATGCATGTGCCACTTGTCTTTACTTGAGGTCTTGCATTTACCTAAAATAGAAGTAGCACATGACTTGAGATATTTTAAGAAATAATCAGTAAGTGACCCTCACTTATGGGTCAAGGGATGCAAACACATGCTACTATGACTAGGAACTTATTGTTAAAATCATCATGGAGGTGGCCTCCAGTCTGGACAAAATTGGATGGGTAGTACTTCCCTACACAAGATCCACATGTTAGAGAGTTAGTTCACAGGCAGTTCACACCCCCTGGAACCATCAGAGTTGGGCTAATTGTCCGTAGTCAGACGTCTAGAGGTTAGCAAACTCCCGAGTATCATGCAAGGCATGGTCGTCATCATCGTCAATATAGTGTACGCGTCCGTGACACACAATATGCATGAGGTCCCTATGGTTTTCATCTTTAAATCAGTCTTATGACACAACCCTATACATTATTCACACATTATCATATGTAACATGCTTGCATTGGCCTTCATACGTTCATCATCGTTAACATCAAGCTCTTCCTTGTAACACCATCTTTAAGTTTCATGAAGAAATCAAGGGTAGCAATGCCATGATTGGAGCTGGCGAGAGGCATTTTCAAACGGTGACACTATTTACTTGCGCATCTTCTTCCTTCCAGAGGAAGAAGATGATGACGTGACCAGTTCAGTTGAACCCGCCATGTCAAACCGAACTGTGATCCTCTCTTAATTTTTCATAATTTTAATCCTCTTCTAGACCAGTTGTCATGAAAATTTTAAGGTTATAGAAACTAGACACTCCAAGGATTGTGTCAAAGAAAATTTGAAGTAATTGGGATACCAATTGCTCTAGAGCGGAGGTCCCGTACGTCAACTACAAGGTAAGTAACCATCTTAGACTTTTCTTGAGAAATACTTGTAAGAATTGCTTGGATTTTTGTATGAACATTAAATCAAGTATGAATTAGAGATATATGAAAGAAAAATATCAAGAACCATGAGTTAATACCCTAAACTCAAATTTTTTTAGATTTAAGTAACATCAAAATAACCCACTAAATAAATTTCGCTATCCATGAAATTTTAATTCTGTGCATACTATGGTATGTTAAGATTTATATGCAATTTGATAGTCATTGCACAAAGTTAAGTAGTTAAACCAAGTAACGGTGTAAAATGACCATAATGCCCCTAAGACAACTTACCTTTGGATCATGAACTAAATGACCTCTAAATGCTATGAATCTTTGTTGTAGGCCCTATTTTTTTTTTTTTTTTTTTATGCTTGATGACATAGTAAAGTCTGAAAGTCATTGGAACATTTTTAAGAGGTCAAACCAAGATATAGAGAGTAAAATGACCAAAATGCCCCCATGACCTTTTAAGGTATTTCAAGGTCTAAACTCCTCTAAATGACTTACTACTTCTTACAAAGCCTATTCATAAGGGCATAAAGATATGTTCAAGATTTCAAGTGGTAAAAATGAGAAGCTTTGATACCATGCTAAGAATGAGAAACAAAAGTGGGATCGAAAGTCCAATTTTCATTAATGTTTATAACGTTTAAATAGGATGCAAGCAACCAACTAAATCATAGAAAATATTATAGTAACCAACTCCTAAATTGAGATAAAATATATTGACAACCAATTTCAAAAATGGAGGGAAAATCATATATCATAAATCAAATTTCTTAATACATGTTAATTAGAACAATTTTGAAACCTAAACCAAGTTAGAGCCTAAGAAACGTTTAAAGTTATTACCTCAAGTAATTCTTCCCAAAACTCAAGAGTCTTCTATAATTATCTAAAGAACTCATTATGACTTTATGAAATTCTAAATGACTCATGTATGTTACTAAGTTTCGTAGAGCTTAAGAATGCATGATACGACTTATGTTTCCAAAAATTACAAACCTTAGAATTTATATAATGTTGAAGACTGAGAACCAAGAAAAATACTACACAAGGTCTACAACTACCAAGGAAAGAAAACACTAGGTACCACTCAAGAATAATGGACCAAGGTCCTTAAACTAAGAAACTCAAGAAACTCCTAAGACCTCTCACAGTATAGCATGTTCATGACTCAGACTACGTTACTTTGAACGTATGAAGCCTTAAATGTAGATATTCAGATTATGAAGCCTTCCGCGTTCACATTAATATTTAATATATTAACTATATTAAACATAAAAGCAAAAAATATAGTTATTGTATCACACTTCCATCTTGGTTGAGAATCTCCCGATTATAACTCAACCATAACTCTGCATCATTTTTCAACATAAATGATGCACATATCCTCTTTTGGTCATCTAGACAGTTCATTAATAAAAAGATTGTC
This sequence comes from Cucurbita moschata, assembly GCF_002738365.1. Classification (NCBI taxonomy): domain Eukaryota; kingdom Viridiplantae; phylum Streptophyta; class Magnoliopsida; order Cucurbitales; family Cucurbitaceae; genus Cucurbita; species Cucurbita moschata. Next base: position 574,795 of record NW_019268607.1, on the reverse strand, counting down.
TTAATTGATGATAGTCATAATTGTGTCTTTGTTGGGTCTTCTGAGGCACCATTAAAGGTACGAGGATCTACTGCTTGAAATCCTGCATATAGCGCTTCTCACATGGACGGCGTACTGTTGGTCTGCTGGGTGGTCACCACCATTTGCATCACAGCCTAGAATGATTTCCACATCATGGTAGTCATGAGGTCCATTCCAGCCGTCCGTGCCACTGGGGGAGGCGCTGCTGTATCGGTTTGAGTTATTGATCCTTCATGAGGTGGACTCCCTCTATCTCTACCCCATCCTCTAACAGGGGGTCATCTTCTTCTCCTACACCCTCTTCTACGTCCTCTAGGTGACATGATCTATAATCAACACGTAATTACTCTTAATTGAGGATCTCCCAATACAAAACACATGTCGTACACTATATATGTCGTACACTATATATGATAAACACATGACTCTGTCAACAATAGCACACTAACAATAACATTCAATATCTTTTCTTATTATTTTACGTATGACATACTTGACGGTGATGGAGCATCAACGGTGGGACCATGGAACGTACTAAAACTACCTCGTATGCTAGTCAATAGAATCTGTAACCTAGGGCTCTAATATTAACTGTAACGACCCTATTTTTCTACTGAAATAGAGTCGCTAGATTATGAATGACTTGACCTATTTTTTGCAAAAACATTTATTTAAATAATTCAGATGCCATGGACTTAAACATACATAAGAAAACCTTAAAACAAACCAACTAAAAATAAACTACATGAAATTTGTATAAAACAAAAAAGGATTAAAATGATGCCCTAATCTAACTTAAGGACTACAAAATAAATAAAATGCAACTTATCCAAACACAAGTTCTATGGTTCTTAACACGACTCTCTCGTCATCTGTATAGGGGTTCCTTACCTTTACCTGAAATGTAAGAGTAGCAGATGCCTTGAGTATTTTAAGAAATACCCCGTAAGTGACCCCAGTATCGGGGTTATGAAATTGAGTCACTACATCATGTGTAATATTTCTCTACACATGGCCCACACGTGCAAATGTGGATCCACCAGATGGCCTCGCACGCCTCCTAGGCCTGTTGGTCGAGTTAACACTCGCTGATGGGAAATTGCTAGACACCCAGAGGGAATAGCAATTATCGTAGCATTATGGCTAACATGATGGTCACAATCAGTATCATGGTGTACGTGTCCTACTCATCATAATGGAGAAGTATCTCGATGCACGTGAACACACAGTTATTGACCAGGTCTCCATACTTTCTATCATAGTATGATAGGTGGGAATTCAAACGTAAAAGTATAAAAATATATATATTTATATTAAAGTATATGCATAAACTTTTAAAAATGACTGCATATCATAGTGAATAATCATGTTAGTATATGCTATTAACTCTCGATTATCCTCTTTTCAATAAAGAACACTCAAATCCATAGTGTCTTTCAATTATCTAAAAACTGGTTTTAAGTGGTTTTGGCTCCCACCATATGGTCGATTAAAACTAACCATTATCTAGTTTACTTCTATTGAAAGGGTCCAAACATTATTTTCCCGAGTTGTATAGTTGTCAATAGTAAGTAGTCAACTTTTTAGCCGCCACTATTAAGATTAAAGAGCTTGATATATTGCTAAAAATAATAATGAAAACCCTCAAAGATATAAATACTATTCAATCAATTCTAAAATTAAAAAAAAAAAATAGGGATTTGAAATTTTAATTTTCTCTTTCTTTTTTACATGTGCTATGGGTTTTATAACATTATATCATAATATAGAACAAACGTGTAATTTATTAGCTTGACATGTATATTTTTATAACCTTGGTTGGTAAGTTAGGAAATAGACCAACCTTTGAAAGCTATGGGAATAGAGACATGTGAGTGGGATTATCGTATACAATTAGTTTGTATAAAACTGAATCACGAAATATTTAATCTCTATTTACAAATTTATTAACTGAGAAGATTAATATTTCACAAATGATCATATGCGACTTGGTTTTAATTCTTAGTGAGTTACGAACTCATGCCTATGAGGGTTATCCTTTTATTTGTATGGGTGAGAATGACTTTCGTAATCCAATCATTATGCCTACCATTTTCGGTACTTGACCAAACATGGAGATGGGAACATAATTTCACGAGAAGACTTTCACTCATTCCCATATATGGTAACTATGAGTAGTTTCCTTAAATGTTGATTTTGAGATTTGAACAATGGGGCCCACCCCTCTTACTGACTCAAGAGGGACTTAGTTTATGATTGAATTATAAACAAATTGTTCATTAGAGAATTAGTGGTACATAAGGTGAAAGATATAATTAAGGGGTACAACGAACTTTTGACCCAACTGTAATTACAAAAAAAATTGAGAATGATTGACTTGCTTGTAATGATTATATCAATTGACACATCTTGTTCTACCGTGCATAAAAGTGCAACTCTAAATATATAGTTAATGAATGAAAATTGATTAATTAAGACTTTAATTAATTAATTTGGTGTCATTGGATCATATAATCTATATGTCCATAAGGTCTCTTAGTAGCTCATATTGTTAGGTTTGATTTAGTTATTTGAATTAGATTTGATTTAGTTATTTGATTTAGATTTCCTTGTTTTCCGTGTATTCTGTAACTCAATATAATAGCCAATTTCATTCTTCAATAGTATGTGAGATTTCTCCGAATTCTTTTGATCTTTCCAGTTTTCTCTCGATTCTTAACATTTGGTATCAGAGCCATGCATTAAACTTAGCCAAGTTAAAACAAGAAGGAAGCAGTCTTCTACGTGTGTCATAATAAAAGTATGTCGATCGAGAGTTCATTTGTGCAGCCTGCAATTCCAAAATTTGATGAGTACTATGATCATTAGGCGATGCTCATGGAGAACTTTTTGCGTTTAAAAGAGTACTGGAGTTTGGTGGTGAATAGGATTCCTGCAGCAAGAGAAGACATCATTTTCACAGATGCCCAGAAGAAGCACATTGAAGATTAAAAGTTGAAAGATTTGAAAGCAAAGAATTATCTATTTCAAGCATTAGATCGTTCGATCTTGGAGACAATCCTCAACAAGGATACAACAAAGAACATATGGGATTCTATGAAGCAAAATATCAAGGTTTGTCATGGGTAAAGCGTGCACATTTGCAAGCTCTTCGGAAGGAGTTTGAAATGCTCCACATGAAGGCAGGAGAATCTATGAATGAGTATTTTGCTCGGACCCTTAGCATAGCCAACAAGATGAAACTAAATGGTGAGAACAAAAGAGATGTTGAAGTAGTTGAAAAGATTATGAGATCTATGACTCCCAAGTTTGATTATATTGTGTGTTCCATTGAGGAGTCCAAGGATACAACCTCCATTGATGAGTTGTAAAGCAGCCTGTTTGTGCATGAACAACGCATGAGTTCTCATGTTGAAGAAGAACACGCTTTGAAGATCATTCATGGTGAACAATCTTGAGGAAGGGGTCAAGGTCGTGGAAGTTTTAAAGGCAGAGGAAGGGGACAAGGCAAACAAACCTTCAATAGGGCCACAGTGGAGTGTTATAATTGTCACAAGCTAGGACATTTTCAATGGGAATGTCAAAGCAAGGATGTTAGTGAAAGAGGGATTTATTGAATGATTGATGAGATAATTAAATTATGAAGAGCAAGAATTCTCTCTATATAGAGAGAAAACAAAAAGATATTTAGAAAATCTACCTAAAAATCTGCAGAAAATCTGTAACAAACCAGTAAACAAATCAAATCAAATCAAAAGTAAATCTAACTCCTAATGGAGATTTAATTAGATACTAACTGACAGCAATCTAAACAAATACGTGATCTTTAACACTCCTCCTTGTTTAGATGCTGTGAACTCCAAGCTTTTTTTTTTAACACCCATCTTTTTCCAATTATCTTTCTGTTTAGAGGTCGATCAACCAACTCCCAGATTTTATTTTTCTCGATCACTGAAAGCTTCTCCTCGGACAGGTGCATCATCAACCAAAGCATCTTGTCGTTCATCTTTAGACTCTTCTAACATGCTACCAAAGATTAAATTGTTTGGTGCATTAGAAATCTGATTCACCTTCATCAGTTCTTCCCAATTCCATTGCTCATTTCCAGCAAAATGAACATCTCGGCTCACAATAACACAACTAATGTGTGGTTGAAAAACTCTGAAAGCGTTTGATATAACGCTATACCCAAAAAAAATGCCAGCTTCTGCCTTTTTATCAAGCTTATCACACTTGAGCTGTGGAATGTAAGTGAAGCAAAGACACCCCAATACTCTACGAAACTTTAAAGAATGTTTGTAACCATACCAAACATCAAATGGTGTCAGGTCCTTCACAGCTTTTGTTGAAATTTGATTTTGCAAGCACACAACAGTGTTTGCTGCTTTTCCCCAAGAACGTTTTGGAAGATCCTTCTCATGAAGCATGCATCTCATCATCTCCATTATGAATCTATTCCTCCTTTCACTGACGCCATTCTGTTGAGGAGTGTATGGTGTTGTCAATTGATGTTCAATTCCAGCCTCTTCACAAAACCTATTAAAAGTTTCTGAAGTGTACTCTTTGCCATTATCTGATCTCACAGTCTAAATCAAGCATGCACCTTCATTCTCAACTCTGGCTCTGAATTTCCCGCAACTTCTGACTTTTGCTTCAGCAAAAATATCCAACACATTCTTGTTAGATCATTAATAAAAGCAATGTAATAAAGATTACCATTTAATGATGGTGTTCACTGAGGACCACAAAGATCAATATGAACCAGTTGCAGCTTTTTCGAGCCTCTCCATGCCGGTTTAGGAAAGGGTTGCCTATGTTGCTTCCCAAAATTACAAGCATGGTAAGGAGGCATGTCATCATCAATGTCAGTGAGTTCTTCTACCAGCTTCTTTGACTGCATCTGAAGCAAACCTCGATGATGAAAGTGCCAAAGTCTTTTGTGCCAAGTCCCAATGGCACTAGCTCTGGATATAAAGGCCGTCGGATTTAGAGCAAAGCTTTTTCCTTCCATTTTGACATTGAACAAGTCTTTGCCACTAGCATTTTTGATCAAGCACTGCTTATTCTCAAACAACACTTTATAGCCTTTATCAAGTAATTGACCAACGCTTAATAGATTTTGATCAATTTTTGGTATAAATAAAACATTTGGAATAAATTTTGTACCTTCATAGCTTGTTATAGCTACTGTGCCTTTTCCCTTGACTTCCAAGTGTTCACCATTGCCAATCCTCACTCTCTTGACTTCAGTGTCTCTTAATTCCTCAAAAAACTCCTTGTCATATGTCATGTGATTTGTGCACCCACTGTCAATCAACCAGCTCTCGCTTGATTCTTTGCTTGAGGAAGAAGTGACCATACACAATTGATCTTCTTCTTCTTCTTGATCAACTACCTGTCCATCTACTTCTTTCACCTGATATTTGGCTTTGCAGATCACACCTTCATGTCCAAGTTGATTGCATTTAGAGTAGAAGGCGTCAGGTCTTCTCCAACACTTGTACGGTGGATGACCTTTTTTCTCACAATGGCGGCAAGGTGGATAGGATTTTTTGAACCCTCCTCCTTTTGTCTTCTGATAATTGGCAGATGAATCTCCATACGTCAATTGATTTTTTAAATTTTTGTTGTTTTTATACCTGTGGCTGTCTTGATGCTTAACAAGTAAGGCACCTTCAATCACCCCTTCTTGCCTCATAGATCTCCTTTGCTCTTGTGCTTATAAAACATTCAAGAGCTCTGTAAGAGAAATCTTTGACAAGTCTTTGGTGTTCTCCAGAGTAGTAATGGTGGCTTCAAACTTCTCTGGAACAGTGACTAGCAACTTTTCAACGATCCTGCAATAATTTAATACAGAACCAAGCAATCTCACCTTGTTGGCGATACTGAGAAGTCTGTCAGAGTACTCTTTCACCGACTCTGACTCCTTCATCTTCTATAACTCGAAATCCCTAATAAAATTCAGGGCTTTCATTCCACGAATCCTCTCATCTCCTTCATATTTAGCCTTGAGATAATCCCAGATTTCCTTTGCTGTTTTGAGGGACATTATTCGCATGAAGATCATTTGAGATAAAGTGGCAAATAGGCAAGCTTTCGCCTTTGATTTCCTTGTCTTCTTTTCCTTCTGTAATTTGATTTGTGCTACAGTAGGATTTGTTGGAAGTGGAGGGACCTCGTAATCCTCTTCTATTGCTTCCCAAAGATCCAAGGCCTCCAAATAAGTCTCCATACTAACTGCCCACATTTGAGAATTGTCTCCATCGAAGACTGGTGGTGCAACAGCTGAAAAACTTGATTCTCCCATTTTGATCTCACAGATCCCTTAAGAAGATAGCTCTGATACCAATTGTTAGTGAAAGAGGGGTTTATTGAATGATTGATGAGATAATTAAATTATGAAGAGCAAGAATGCTCTATATATATAGAGAATACAAAAAGATATTTAGAAAATCTACCTAAAAATATGCAGAAATCTGTAACAAACCAGTAAACAAATCTAATCAAATCAAAAGTAAATCTAACTCCTAACGGATATTTAATTAGATACTAACTGACAGCAATCTAAACAAATACGTGATCTTTAACAAAGGAGAAGGAGGCAAACTATGCAGGGACTCAAGAAGAGATGTTGCTGACGGCTTACGTGAATATGGATAAGGCCAATAGAGAAGATATGTGGTTCCTTGACTCGGGATGTAGCAATCATATATGTGGGAAGAATGAATATTTTTCAGATTTTGATGAAAGTTTCAGAGATTCAGTGAAGTTGGGCAACAACTCAAGCATGGTTGTAACAAGAAAGGGTAATGTACGGCTGCAAGTGAATGGAATCATACAGATAATCACAGGAGTGTTCTATGTGCCAGAGCTGAAGAACAATTTGTTGAGTATTGGGAAATTGCAAGCAAAGGGGCTTACTATTTTGTTTTAAAATGGAACGTGCAAGGTGTTTCATCCTGCGAGAGGCTTAATCATAGAGACACAGGTTTCTTTAAATCGAATGTTTGTACTGTATGCTATATCTCAGCCTGTAGCATCCACTGGTTTCAATACAATCACATAAGATATTGAGCAACTTTGGCACTATAGATATGAACATTTGGGCTTTAAGGGATTAAAGACTCTTAAGCAAAAGAAGATGGTGGGTTTACCACAGCCCAAGTCTCCATTGAGACTTTATAAAAATTGTCTGGTGGGTAAGCAACAAAGGCACTCATTTCCAAAAAGAGCACATGGCGAGCTTTGAAAATTATTCAATTTGTGCATGCTGATATTTGTGGACCGATCAAACTCATCTCAAACAGCAAGAAAAGGTACTTGATTACTTTCACAGATGACTTTAGCAAAAAAAACATGAGTTTATTTCTTAATAGAAAAACCAGAAGCCTTTGTTGTATTTAAAAACTTTAAGATTCATGTTGAGAAGGAAACAAACTCATTTATTAAAGCCTTACGAACTGATGGAGGAGGAGAGTTTACATCACAAGAATTCACCAATTTTTGTGATGTAAATGGTATACAAAGACAACTGACAGCTGTATACACGCCACAGCAGAATGGAGTTGCGGAACGAAAAAATAGAACTATTATGAATATGGTTCATAGTCTATTTTCAGAAAAGAAAATTCTGAAAAGTTTCTGGCCTGAAACAGTCAACTGGATTGTGCATGTACTGAATCGAAGTCCAACATTGGCTGTCAAAAATAAAACTCCATAAGAAGCTTGGAGTGTTGTCAAACCTTCAATTGAGCATTTTAGAGTTTTTAGATGTATTTCTCAGGTTCATGTGCTAAAAGAACTAAGTCAGATGATAAGAGTTTGAGTTTTGTTTTGTTGGGAGTTAGTGAAAAGTCAAAAGCTTACGGACTCTATGATCCAACTTCATAAAGGATCATAATAAGTAGGGATGTTGTATTCGAGTAAGATAAGAGTTGGGACTGGGATAAGACCTATGAAGAATCCATTATGTGCAATCTGGAATGGGGTGATCAGTGTGTGAAGAAAATGAAGAAGGGAACAAATCTAATATAGAAGCTGTAGAGAAAAATACTGCAGAGGAAAATATTTCCTCTGGCTCTTTGACTGAAGCAAGCTTTTCTAGCTCGAATAAGGGGAGGAATAGGAGACCACCAGTCTGGATGAGAGACTATGCAACAGGAAAAGATCTTTTTGAAGAAGATAATGAAGCTCACTTGGCCATGTCTACCACTACTGATCCTGTAAACTTTGATGATGCGTTCAAGAGTGAGAAATGGAGGCAAGCCTTGGATCTGGAAATTGAAGCAATAAACAGAAATGACACATGGAAATTGATGAAGTTATCTGAGGGCGGAAAGAAAATTTGAGTAAAATGGATTTATAAGACGAAATTCAATGAAAATGGGGAAGTCAACAAATACAAGGCTAGGATTGTAGCAAAAGGGTACACTCAACAGCATAGGGTAGACTATACTGAAGTATTTACACCTGTTGCGCGCATGGAGACAATTCGGTTGGTGGTAGCACTTGCAGCTCAAAGAGGCTGGTCCATCTATCAGCTGGACGTGAAATTTGCATTTCTATATGGTGATTTGAATGAAGAGGTCTTTGTGGAGCACCCTGTGGATATGTGTAAAAAGGACATGAGCAGAAGGTTTACAAGTTAAAGAAGGTACTCTATGGGCTTAAGCAAGCTCCACGTGTTTGGTACAGCTGTATAGAAGCCTATTTTATGGAGGAAGGTTTTGAGAAGTGTGACTATGAGCATCGTTTTGAGAAGTGTGACTATGAGCATACTTTGTTCATCAAGAGAGGAAAAGAAGCAAAAGTATTAATTGTAAGTCTCTATGTCGATGATCTCATGTTTACTGGAAATGATGAATTAATGTTTACCGAGTTTAAATATTCCATGAAAAATGAGTTTGAGATGACAGATATTGGTAAGATGAGGTATTTTCTTGGCCTTGAAGTCTTACAAAAATCTTGTGGTATTTTTATAAGTCAGAAAAAGTATGCCTGGGGTGCTGAAATGGTTTGGAATGGACAAGTAATGTGTTCATAATCCTATTGTCCCTGGATGCAAACTTATGAAAGATGAAGATGGAATTAATGTGGACAAAAACTTACTATAAGCAAATTGTAGGCAGTCTTAGTTATCTCACAACAACTCGATCAGATATAATGTTTGTAGTGAGTCTGATTAGTAGATATATGGAGAATCCCACTGAGCTTCATTTACAGGCAGCAAAAAGGGTACTACGTTATTTGAAGGGGACAACTGGGCTTGAAATTTTCTATCTGAAAGGAGGAGATGATGATTTTGTTGCATACACAGACGGTGATTACGGCTAGAGATTTGGAGGAGAGAAAGAGTACTTCAGGCTATGTGTTCTTATTGAGTTCTGGAGCAGTATCATGGTCATCAAAGAAACAACCAATAGAGTAAGTCTATCTTCCACCGAGGCAGAATTCATAGCTGCAACTTCATGTGCATGCCAGGCAGTATGGTTAAAGAGGGTGTTGGAAAAGCTAGGTCAGAATCAAGACAAGTCAACTATTATTCGCTGTGATAGTATCTTTGCTATCAAGCTTTCAAAAAACCCAGTAATGCACGGTTGGAGTAAGCACATAGATGTGCATTTCCATTTCCTTCGAGAGCTCACAAAGGTTGGCATTGTGGAGTTGGTGCATTGTGGCACATAGGAACATTTAGCTGATGTGATGACTAAGCCACTAAAAATGCTTTCTTTTAGTTGGGAGGACTATTGGGAGTCTGTTATGACATGATATAAACTGATTTTTTATATTCAGTTAAGGAAGAATTGTTAGGTTTGAATTAGATTTGATTTAGATTTTCTTATTTTCCGTGTATTCTGTAACTCTATATAATAGCCAATTTCTTCAATAGTACGTGAGATTTCTCCTATCCCTTCTGATCTTTTCCGTTTTCTCTCTATTCTTAATACATATAACCTTTAAATGTTCAATTTAGTTAAAAGAAAAATTTGAGGGTTCAAATTAAAATTTAATCTATTAGATATACTAAATATAAGGAAGAAAATAGATCTAATTTGAAGTGTTCAAATAAATATTTAATATATTAAATAAATATAAATAGAGAAAAATATATTTAATATAGAGTGTTTATTTAATATATTAGATATATTAAATATAAATAAATAAAAAATATTTAATACATTAATTATATTAAACCTAAAAGTTAAAAGCATGTTTACTTTGGCTCAGAATCCCCCCGTTATCTCTTGACTATAACTTTGCATCATTTTTTAATATAAATGATGCACAAGTCACCTTTTGATCATTCGGACAGTTTATTTATAACGACCCGAAATTTTCTATTTAATTTAAGGTTGCTATTGTATACATATCATAAACATTGAATGCGGATATACTTTATTTAAACTTTCATGAAATATAACCTTCAATTTAAAATAAAGATATGGACTTACGTGTTTCGAAAACACCTTTAAAAACGACACAACAAAAGGCTAAATAAAATAAATAAACGTTTAAATTAAAAACATCATATCCTAGTCTAAGTCTAAGAAAATAGATATGACTAATCTATGCATGTGTCATATCTCGAGTTGCGATGTCGTCGTCAGCCGTACAAAAAAGCCTTGCGTTAACCTGAAATAAAGGTAGCATGTGGCTTGAGTATTTAAAGAAATATTCAGTAAGTGACCCCACTATTGGGGGTTAAATGCAAGAACATGCGAATGCAATGACAAGACCTATCATTTAAATCCATTTTCCTACGGTACTGTCCTAACGGGTAATTTGGATGTGTACCATATACTCTACACACAGCCCATACGTGCGAGTATGGACTCACCAGTCAGTTGGCACACTGCTGGGCCACCTTCTTTGTCAGGCGAGCATACTCTGGGAGCTCCTTTGGCTAGACACCCGTTAGAACTAGTAACCGTCATAGCAGCATTAGGTTAACCATAATGATCGTACCCCTGCCTGACCGCCGCAGCATTATGATATCCATAATGAAAGTATTCCTGCCTCGTAACGTATGCGTTCGTACTATCGTGAAAGGGTAAGGGATATCCCCCAATACATGAGCACACAATAATGCATGAAGTCCCAACATTTTTTTATTTTCATTATCATTTAATACAACCCCGCTAGCGTTCCGTACATCCCATATCATTTTTCATGTCATTTATCATATCTTTCATGCATATGCTAGGATTGTATTTCATGCTAGTTCGACGTTTTACATGTCAATCATATCATATCATTCAAACAACAAGTGTATCATATCATAACATTCCATGTTTCCAGACATAATAATTTTCATCATATACATATCATGTTATAACATATCGCATCACAATATCTCATATCATAAACATGTCAATTTATCACATATCTCCTATCATAAGATATTTCATATCTACAAAATCTACCTCATACGCTAGTCTACAGAATCTATAATCTAGGGTTCTGATAGCAACTGTAACGACCCTATTTTTCTACTGAAATAGAGTCGCTACGATATGCATGAAATGACCTTTTTTGTGTGGAAAATTCATTGAAATAGTTCATAACATGATGCCATGAACTTAAACATGGTAATAAAACCTTTAAAAAATAATGAAAAATAATCAACATGAAATTTATATATATATATATATATATATATATATATAAAAGAATAAAACAATGTCCTTATCTAACTTAAGGACTACAAAATAAATAAAATGCAACTTATCCTAACACAAGTTCCATGTTCTTCAATGTGACGTGTGGATCATGTGTAAGAACTCCTGTACTCCGTAATTGGCCCGACTAATGGCATTATGAAATGAATTCACATGAAATGTAGTCATCATCTGTACAAGAGTTCATTTCATTCTCTTGAAGGCTTTCTAGTTCGAGCTAAATTAGATGTGTAATACTTCTCTACACAAGGCCACACCTATGAACGTGGACCCACTAGGCGGAATCGCACGTCCCCTAGGCTTACTGGTTTGGCTAGCACTCGCTGAGAGCTGTTGTTGGACACCCGTACGAAATAGTGGTTGTCGTAGCATTATGACGAATAAAATGATCACAATCAGTCTCATGAAGTACGCGTCCGTACTCATTATAATGGGGCAGTATCTCGATACACGTGAACACACAATCATGCATCAGGTCCCCATACTTTTGATCACGGTATGATAAGTAGGAATTCAAACATAAAAGTATAAAAATATATATTTATATTAAAGTATTTGCATAAACTTTAAAAAATGATTGCATAGCATAGTGGATTAGTGCGTCTAACTTTGGATTAAAAGGTTGTGGGTTAAACTCCCACAATGGTCAACATGAAACTTTAGCCCAAAATTTTCTACAAATAAATGTGACTACTCTATGTATGTGTCATGGTCGTCTCCCGTTGCGATGTCATCGTTAGCCGTACATAACTTGACCCCACTATTTGGCCATATGGTTCTATCAATCTATAATAATCATATCATTTTCTATACATAACCTAATCATAGCCCAAAATTTTCTACAAAATGCATGTGTCATGGTCGTCTCCAGTTGCTATGTCATCGTTAGCCGTACATAACTTGACCCCACTATTTGGCCATATGGTTCTATCAATCTATAATAATCATATCCTTTTCTATACATAACCTAATCATATTGCTAATCATATCGTTACATTATGTTTAGTTTTTAATTCTATTAATTGAATTTTTTTTATCTGTATTTTCTTTACTATCTGTATTTAAAATAAATGTGACTACTCTATGCATGTGTCATGGTCTCGAGTTGCGATGTCATCGTTAGCCGTACATAACTTGACCCCAATATTTGGGATTGTATTTTATTTTATTTTTTTATCTCTATTTTCTTTACTATCTGTATTTAGTTTTAGTTTTTATTTCTATCCACGGATCCCTTACTTCCAAATCTTAGTCTCCTTATCTTTGTACTTTTTTTTTCTATTAATTATGTTTGACAGTTTATCAAATTTTAATTGATTATTTGACTACGAGGTAAAATGGTTAGCATTTAATTTCTGACTCAAACTAAATAATTGCAACAATTTATGAAAATCTAAGATATCTTAGTGATAATAAAATTAGGATAAAAGAAAAGGGAGATATAATAAAATTAGGATAAAAGAAAAGGAAGATATAATAAAATTAGGATAAAAGAAAAGGAAGATTTAATATACGAGAGTATATGTTCACTTAAATCTAAAATCTTTTTCTGCTATCTTTTCTGTTCTATTTTTTTTATTCTCTCTCTAGAATGGGTGCATGGGTGGAGGGAGGGATGAGTTATTTATTGTTTATTTATTTATTTAGCGTTATTATTATTAGTTTTTGTATGGCTGTTACAATTAAAATGCTTGACTTATTACTGATGTAAATACTATTAAGTAATTCTAGAATGAAACCAAAAAAAAAAGAATTGGAATTCTAATTTTATCTTTCTTTTTACTCCTTGGTTTTATAACATTTGGTGTTAAGTCTAACATAGAAAAGTCTTCAGTTTAAACCTCGACGATGCCATAGTTTGTTTGCTAGTAATATTGTGCTTTCTCATGTGGTTGAATGATTTTATGCATAATATTTTAAATATAGGATATGAATAGATAGAACGATAACTTGGTCTCGCCATTTTATTTTTGTACACTGCAAAGCTTATGATATCTTTGTTGACTCGAAATGGAGTAGACGAATCTGACCATGGTAGGATGAAGGTCGCTCTTCAAAGAAGACATAACCGCGGGTTATATTGGGTCGCCACCATGTGATACCCTTAATTATCTTTTAAAAAAAGTTCAAATGTATTCTTATGTATATGAACGAAATTATTAATACCATTTTAAAAATACTCAGGAATAAGATTGAAAATAAATTGTCTATTTGAGGGTTGAATTTTATTATATTCATATTGGGACATGTTCATAAAAGTTTATTATATTCATATTGGGACATGTTCATAAAAGAGAGTTCCACACAAAATTGAAGAGGAAAGTGATCTAAGAAGTTAGCCCAACCAGTAGGCCCAAGGAGTGTGTGAGCCCGCTTAATCGGCCCATGCTCGCACGTGTGAGTCGTGTGTAGATAAGTACTACACATCCAATTTGTTCAGACTAAAAAGTCGCCTCAGAGAAGACAGTTTTAAATGATAGGTCTCATTCATATTGTATGTGTTTTCATTCCTTACTCCAAGAGTGGATTGCTGACGGATTATTTTCTAAAATACAAATATTCAACCTTGTGCTATTTTTATTTTTCGGGTAAAGGCAAGACACCCATGTATGATTGACGACGGCGTCATGTTGAAGACCATAAAACTTGTGCTAGGGTAGTTGCATTTTATTTTTGTAAATTTTAAGTTAGATTAGAGCATCGTTTTCAATCTTCTCTTTGATTTATTTATATTTCACATTAGTTTTTTTAGTTGTTTTATTTACATGCTTTTAATACAAACATTCAACTCCATGACTTCATTTTGGGAATGATTTTAAATGAATGTTTCCGTACAGAAAAGTCACGTCATGTGAGATCCTACATCAATTGGAGAAGAGAACAAGTGCTAGCAAGGACGCTGGACACCGAAGGGTAGTAGATTGTGAGATTCCATATCGGTTGGGGAGGATAACGGGGTCACTAAAAAAAATTAATGTCATATTGCACGGTTAAAAACTAGCTTTTGACCCTTGGTTAAGTTATAATAATAATTATTATTATTATTATAATTATAATAACTATAATATCTCCATCGTTGATTTTTTTTTACTCAATTTAATAAGTTAAATTAAATTATGATTTGTGCCCTATTTTCCTCTTATTTAACTTCATTTTTTTTCCCTTAACAATTGTTACCATTTCTCCGACTTATATTTTCTTTTTTAAGATAGTTGTGTATTATTTAAAACTTCCAACATTTTTAATAGTGTAATCTAAGTAAAAGGATGGGATTTGCTCTTGAACCCGTACCAAGAATGATGTAGCTTTTGAGTTCTAGTATGTGAAAAAAAATTTTATTTAAATTTTCAAGGGGTAATCCGAGAGTAGTGTAAGTTGAGTAAGGTAGGAAGAATTACAAAAATGCAAAGAAAATGAAAAATAATTGAGTTTCTGGAATTTGCAACGCTGAAGGGGAAGAAGAACGCGTTAGATGAGGGTAGAGACACGTGTCAGGCAGAAAAGAGGCCGCACGTCACCGGAAGAGATGACGCATGCCAAGCAAGCATTCGCGGGAAGAAATTGACGAAAAAACTCATGTCTGACAGGATTCAGAGGTTGGCGGCCCACTACCCAAATCGACAACCCGAGAACCCACGTGCAAAACATACCAGTGCTCTAACCCGACATTAAGTGTGCCATGTGTCACGGTCCTACATTCTTGCCCGTGCGGCGTCGTGATCTATACATGCTCACGACCAGCCTTAAGGGGAATTAAGCCCCATTATATTTTTCGCCCCGGCTTTGTGGCTTCGTCGGACCTTAGGCGAGGTTTGCCTTCGCCAATCGAACATCGCTTGTGCGGAATCCAAGCTTGTTCAACCACACACGCCGCCTGTGCGTGTATGTTCAATCATCTGCGACACATCCGACTTGCCTCTACGCTAGGCCAACCCATTCGGCTCGACCTTGCCTCTGCTCGGGCCAAGGTCTCTCAATACAACGTCGCATCTCATCTTGCCACCTCGATCCCCATCGACAGGGTCCATATGTCTTGACGCCATCCCGAGTCTCGGGATGTCGTCGCTCA
Source organism: Cucurbita moschata (assembly GCF_002738365.1). Lineage (NCBI taxonomy): Eukaryota > Viridiplantae > Streptophyta > Magnoliopsida > Cucurbitales > Cucurbitaceae > Cucurbita > Cucurbita moschata. The sequence continues at coordinate 559,027 of NW_019268607.1, read as the reverse complement.
TCATAACTCATTCGGTCATGCCATCGAGAGTGGGCCCACGTGTCGTTCATCTCATCGGGACTTCTCGAACATCCATCCATCCGGGTTCTATCGAGGCATAGGCCCTCCCGTGCCCATGCCGAGTCATTTGCGGATACCGTACCGGATAGCGGGTGTATGTAGCAACCTCCGACACGCGGGCTAGGGCGCAATACCGGCACACCCGTGCCGTCCGGTACTGTCCTTCAAAAACCTATTTCAAAGGAAGTCGCCCCGAGACACTCGTCTCGGCACGCTCGCCCACACTGTGACACACGTATGTGCCACAAGGTAGCTCACTTAGGCCACAAGGCCCAGGGGTGGTGGAGAGCTAACACCATGGTACCCCCTATAGTACATTTTGAGCCATTTTCATTCTACCCGGAGTAGACATGATTTTCGTGAGGTGTCATACGGTGTCGTGCATTGTCCGTCCAATGTCCGATTGACACCAAACTTGGCGAGCATTCATATTTCATATGGACGGACTTAACTCCCGAACCGCATGACCAAATTCCTTCCGAAACCTCGACTTTTGAGGTTAAGGCCCGGGGCCCTACCCGGCCCTTCAACAAGCCTATCTTGTCCTTCATGTCTATGCTGATGTCTCTGTTATGCTTGTGTCTCAACATGTCTTCAATGCCCACTTTGCGTGGTGGTGTGTTGGATGATGCATCGTCCTCCTCGATCGCATCATGGCATTCTTCTACGTTGGCCCGCATATGGCCGGATGGGCGTCTCTTGAGGGACGCCCTTTTGCTTGTCATGGCGTGAGGGTCACAACCTACTCTCTTCATAGTAAGGTTGTGACATTCTCCCTCACTTAACTTAGTCATCGTCCTCGATGACTTTCTCGAGCGCGTTCGCCCCACCTATTGTGAAGTTCTCCCCCACTCAATCTCGGCATCGTCCCGATGACGATCCGACTCTTTGTTTGTTGGCGACTTGACTCGCTGGATTTGGTTGTGCTTCAGAAAAATCTTCTATTGTCGAGCACCTGACGATCTTTTGTCATGATGCTCTCCCTGCTGACGTCTTATGCCAACTTGGGACAAGTTCGAGTGGATGCTTCTGACTTCTCTTTTGTCAGGTGGCACCACGTTCTGACTCTTGACTTGGTCAGTTGTTGGGTGAACTTGTCCTCACTTAGGCTTGTTCCTTTATCTACAGCTATCCCCATTCGAACCTATTTCTGTTGTTCGCCCATCTTGGACTCGGCCACCGAGACTCGCAACGTAGACGTGACTCTTCAGTGTTTGCCATAGTTGTGGGTGAGGCTGACTCTCTTTGCAGACACTCACCAGACAAGTATGGACTTCAGAGGGCACTTTTGCCCTATTTTGGCCAACTTGGCCCCAGTGTGTGCATCCTCTTTGGATCACATAAACTAGTGCACCCCTCGGGGTGGGGCTCGCAAGCCCAGCCGCGACACTCTTTGGTTACGACCACTTCTCCTATGAATTAATTCACCCCTTGGGGTGGGGCTCGCAAGCCCGACCGCAACACTCTTTGGTTGCGACCACTCCTCCTATTTGAGCAAAGTCAACTCTTTGACAGTCTCTTCAGTTGTTGGCGCTAACTTTCGGCCAACTCTTTGTATTTTGTCACATCGTGTGACTACTGTTGTGCGTGAACTTCCAGCTTGTTGCTCACTTCCCGAGCGGATACTGGTCTTAACATCTGTTGGTGGAGTCATCCACCCTAGGCACAAGGTGGTGACTCAAGGAATACGCGTGTGCTCGTATGTCCGAGCACCTTTACGGGGTGAGAGACTTATTGATGTTGCTCTTCCCCGCTCGAACTTAGCTGCCTCTTTGCAGCAAGGTCGTCCCCCCATAAGGACTTACATTGTATACGGCTCTTGCACTCGGCCGACGTTTGTCTTTTCTTGGCTCTCGGCTTCTCTGCTTGCAACCACTGACACTATTCCTCCAATGTGAATGGTTCTTTGGAAGGCACCGTCATGGTGCTTTCTGTTTCATCTGTCTTGTCTACTTCGAAACTGCAAGCTCTTCTCAGGTGAGCTTGGTTTTTGCTTGACGGGTAGATCTTCCCATATTGAGGTGTCGACACACGACAGTAATGAATTTCGGGTACTCTTGGCTTCAACCCCCAACTGATTATAATTCTGACCGGCAACTGTCCTGCCCATTACGGCACTCTTGACACACTTGCAAGGTCTCCGATCAACTCTTGGGTTTGTTTCTCTTGACTGTCTTGCCCGACTAGACACACAAAGTGTGGCTCTGATACCAACTGTCACGGTCCTACATTCTTGCCCGTGCGGCGTCGTGATCTATACATGCTCACGACCAGCCTTAAGGGGAATTAAGCCCCATTATATTTTTCGCCCCGGCTTTGTGGCTTCGTCGGACCTTAGGCGAGGTTTGCCTTCGCCAATCGAACATCGCTTGTGCGGAATCCAAGCTTGTTCAACCACACACGCCGCCTGTGCGTGTATGTTCAATCATCTGCGACACATCCGACTTGCCTCTACGCTAGGCCAACGCATTCGGCTCGACCTTGCCTCTGCTCGGGCCAAGGTCTCTCAATACAACGTCGCATCTCGTCTTGCCACCTCGATCCCCATCGACAGGGTCCATATGTCTTGACGCCATCCCGAGTCTCGGGATGTCGTCGCTCATCATAACTCATTCGGTCATGCCATCGAGAGTGGGCCCACGTGTCGTTCATCTCATCGGGACTTCCCGAACATCCATCCATCCGGGTTCTATCGAGGCATAGGCCCTCCCGTGCCCATGCCGAGTCATTTGCGGATACCGTACCGGATAGCGGGTGTATGTAGCAACCTCCGACACGCGGGCTAGGGCGCAATACCGGCACACCCGTGCCGTCCGGTACTGTCCTTCAAAAACCCATTTCAAAGGAAGTCGCCCCGAGACACTCGTCTCGGCACGCTCGCCCACACTGTGACACACGTATGTGTCACTGGGTAGCTCACTTAGGCCACAGGGCCCAGGGGTGGTGGAGAGCTAACACCATGGTACCCCCTATAGTACATTTTGAGCCATTTTCATTCTACCAGGAGTAGACATGATTTTCGTGAGGTGTCATACGGTGTCGTGCATTGTCCGTCCAATGTCCGATTGACACCAAACTTGGCGAGCATTCATATTTCATATGGACGGACTTAACTCCCGAACCGCATGACCAAATTCCTTCCGAAACCTCGACTTTTGAGGTTAAGGCCCGGGGCCCTACCCGGCCCTTCAACAAGCCTATCTTGTTCTTCATGTCTATGCTGATGTCTCTGTTATGCTTGTGTCTCAACATGTCTTCAATGCCCACTTTGCGTGGTGGTGTGTTGGATGATGCATCGTCCTCCTCGATCGCATCATGGCATTCTTCTACGTTGGCCCGCATATGGCCGGATGGGCGTCTCTTGAGGGACGCCCCTTTGCTTGTCATGGCGTGAGGGTCACAACCTACTCTCTTCATAGTAAGGTTGTGACACCATGCATCATGATAAGAAAATTTGGGTTCCCAGCATGCGTCTATAGATTCGAACCCATGCATTCGACCTCGGATGGACCAATCTGCTGGTGCAACACGATTACATGGAAATACGCATCCTTCCCCCTTAGGCGTGTTTACTCTCGTTCCACTATTTTTCGTCCTGATTTTGATACTGACCTAAATTTGACTTGATTCAGAACCCACTAGTGAGATTTCAAGAAATCTTGGGCTCCCAACCATCGAAAAAGCAAGCTACGAAAGGCATGCTTCATCCTGTAAGTAACCACCTGAATTTTAGGCAAGTAATACTTGTAGAGATCACTAGGACAAGCTAGCATGCGAACATAATGAACCTTAGGTGGTTAGAATATGTGTGCTTAGGACCTAGATTGAAAATTTTGGATAATTATGACATGTATATTATAAAATTACGAAATTTCCCCTAGAACAAAAGAATTGAGAAGCATGTCTAATTTAATGTCTTCCACTGTGGTATGATAGAGGAAGGGATATTATGATCTGTGCTCCGGGTGATTGATGGATGTTATCTCCCTGTTGAGTTTGTTTGATTATGTGTATGCTTTATACCTTATTATTTCCATGCAATAGGGCGTTGGTAGGAATACCTTCTTAATAAACATAGGTGAATGGGTAGACACGTCTTACGTGTTAAAAGACAGTTGATAGATATATTTTCCTAGTAGAGCATGCATCAAGAACTCAGTTAAGATTAGGGCACTATAACTAGTGTAGTTTACATGTAGAACTAGATGTTAGACCAATGTGCACCCAAGGATTGGTTAAGTAGAAGGGCTAACTCAGAATGCCCTAGAAAGGAGAAATGGAGTTTAAACCGCCTGGCCGCCCTAAGAACCTAGTAGGCCTCAACGGTGTCTTAACTTGATTTAAGTAGCTTACAGAATCATGATACTAGAATGTAGAGTTTGGTCAGGGTTGACGCTCTAATCCCATTAAACTGGTTTTTTAGAAGAACTAGAGACTATATGGATAGTTAGCTCAAGACATTGACCCATATTGAGTGTAGATACAGGCGAACCTGTGAACTAGTCTTGGTTAGATTAGCAACTACACAGGTAGGTGTTACGATGAGAGCCTCTATTGATTGTAGGAACGAGTCAAGACCAATGTTATGACGTCGTAAACTAGTCTCAAAGAGGGACTAGGGACTACATTGGTCGACGATCAATGAGAAATCAATTGAAACTTCGAGATCTTCACAATAGTTTAGGGCACTATAAAGGGTGAGCACGAACTTCTTATAGACCGAAGGAAAGTCGTGGGAACCTACTAGGAGAAGGAAGCAATAAGAGTCCACAAGTAGGTTGCTTATTAAGTATATTTTTGTACTCACCCCTTTCTTTTCCAGGTATCAGTCGAAGTGGGTGGTGTTCGAGAGTTGCACTATCAGAGGGAGGTGTAGTTTCGAGTTCATTGTATTTTGTTTTATAATTTTCTCGATTTGTATATTTAATTTTGGTGTTGTTAATGATTTTTTTTCTTATATAAATTTTCGCGAATCTTATCTTTATTATACTTTACTTTTTTTTTCACTTTCGTCTTTTAAGTCTCGATTTTATTTTCGAAACCTCAAAAATTAGGGTCGTGACAAGAACATTATACTAAAATCTTATATCCTAATTCCTCAGAAATCTTACGGATCACGAGAAAAATCGAGAATGCAAGGTTAGAAACTTACCTCGTGTTCTTATACGATTCTCGGTGATTTTCGATGATCCGAAGGTCCATAATATTCACGTTGGGCCTCTGAGTAACTGCTTTGAAGAAACCTTCGCCAAAATAAGACTCTAGATGCCAGTTGGAGCAGTTTCTGTTTTCTCTCTCTACATTTTCACTTTTCTTTTCTTTTCTTTTTTCTCTTCTTTCCTTTTCTTTGTTCCTTTCTTTTTTTCAATTACCCTTTGATTGATTCACTTTCTATTACCTGATTAGGAAGGAGGGTTGAAAGAGCCTAGAACCCATTCCCGTTGCCGCCATTAAAGATGTAAGTAAAAAGTTTGAAATTCTTGACTAATTTTCCTTCGTACTTATATTCCTACCGCTTCTAAACAAGATTAGCCACAAGCTTTAGGAAGAAATCAAGGATTGAAAGAGCCTAGAACTGATTCCCCCAATTATTGTCGTCATAAGAAAAGGAAGTAAAAAGCTTGAAATTTCAATCCGAGCCTACATGTAAATTTGTCGAGCAAGGCCAATACCAATTAATTTCTGCACCTTCAATGAACATTTTTGTAGAAGACCATGAAGAGAATTAATCCCAAGAACGTGCCAAATTGAAGAAGATCAGTTTCAGTTATAATTTGGGGGTAAGTATCGAACTACAATCTACCGTCCATTTTTCTTTAGACTGCGCATTCCTTTAGCTTTAGAGGATTGAGTTGAGAAACTTTGAAAAGAATTCTAGAGCTAAAACGTCCTAGATCGAGTTGTCCAAAAAGTCAATTCTCTGCTTTTTTGGGTAAGCGGTAGACTGAGAAGAATTTCTCAAAATTAATATTGCACACTTAAAAAGACGTTCATTCAAACCACTAGAGGGAAGTATAAGGAAGAAGTTTCATGAAGAAATTGAGCCCTGAAAATCCTTAGAAACGGCTTCCCAATAAGAAATCCCTGGTTTGAACTCCAACGAGAAATTAGTTTTCCGACGAACTTTTGAGGCAAATAACTTAGGCTACAATCCACGAAAATGTATGAAATCAATCCCAAGCTCTTCCTTGTAACACCATCTTTAAGTTTCATCAAGAAATCAAGGGGAACAATGCCATGATTGGAGCTGGCGAGAGCCGTTTTCAGACGGTGGCGCTATTTGATGTGCGCGTCTTCTTCCTTCTAGAGGAAGAAGACAATGATGTGGCCATTTCAGTTGAACCAGCCATGTCAAACTGAAACGTGACCCTCCCTCAATTTTTCTTAATTTTAATCCTCTTCTAGACCAATTCTCATGAAAATTTTATGGTTATAGAACTAGACACTCTAAGAATTGTGTCAAAGAAAATTTGAAGTGATTGGGATACCAATTGCTCGATAATAGAGGTTTCGTACGTCAACTACGAGGTAAGTAACCATCTCAGACTTTTCTTAAGAAATACTTGTGGAAATCACTTAGATTTTTGTATGAACCTTTAGCCAAGTATTAATTAAAGATATATGAAAGAAAAATATCGAGAACCATGAGTTAAGACCCTAAACCAATCAAATTGACTTAGATTTAAGTAATATCAAAATAACCCACTAAACGAATTCCGTTGCCCATGAAATTTTAATACTGAGCATACTATGATATGTTAAGATTATATATGCAATTTGATAGTCATTGCACAACGCTAAGTAGCTAAACCAAGTAACGGTGTAAAATGACCATAATGACTATAATGCCCCAAAGGCAACTTACCTTCGGTTCATGATCCCTCTAAATGCTACGAAACTTTGTAGCAGACCCTATTTTTTGATGATTGATACATAGTAAAATTTGAAAGGTATTGGAACCAAGAATTAGGGTGTAAAATGACCAAAATGCCTCCATGACCTTTTAAGGCATTTCAAGATCTAAACTCTTTCCAAATGACTTACTACTTCATACAAAACCTATCCACAAAGACATAAAGATATGTTCAAGATTTCAAGTTGATTAGAAAAATTTTGAAACCTCAACAAGTAAGGGTGTTAAGAATGAGATAGAAAATATAATTGGGAAGGTGTGTATTATCATTGATATTGATATCTTTTAAATAGGATACAAGCTAGTACAAATGAGGAAAATATAAAATAATTAAATACTGAGAATAAAATAAAATATACTATAAATCAAATCATAAATGGAAGAATATTAAGATATAATATCTAAGATATATTCCATAAATAATATATCTCAACACTCCCCCTCAAGTTGGAGAGTGTATGTTAATCACGTTCAACTTGTCTTTAACTTGTCTTAACGGTAGGTCAATAACACCCAAGTTGTCTTTCACTCTTGTCTTCCCAGTAATGAAAATATCCGTAAAAAAATAGACCGTCTTTGATTGGTTTGCATTTTTAGACTTTCAAGAAATTATTGAATTTTCAAGAAAGATGCAAGACTAAAAAATAGACCGCAATAATTGACTCGAGGATTGGTAACTTGTCCCATTTAATTTGATTTGGAACAAGTGAATATCCTCCCTGATCACTTCTCGGTCCATGCATAAATGCTTTAGAAATAGACCGCAATGATTGACTCAAGGATTGATAACTTGTCCATTTAATTTGATTTGGAACAAGTGAATATCCTCCCTGATCACTTGTTGGTCCATGCATAAATGCTTTAGTGGATAATAACACCAAGATCGGTGCTTTGGATCACTTGAGAGGCTGTGAAAGAAAATACGAACATCTTGAATATGTCACCTTAGAGCTTGGTGAGAAATTTGAAGATGCTTATAACGTATTCTTGATATTGGATGATTGACGACGGTAAAGACTTCACTGATTGGTTAGGGTTTGACTTTAGGTTTAGTACTCCCTTGGACTCAGAGTCCAAGGGGGTATTAGGAATACCACGATCGGTGCTTTGATATTAGGAATATCAAGATCGGTGCTCTGATACCATGTTAAGAATGAGATAGAAAATATAATTGGGAAGGTGTGTATTATCATTGATATTGATATCCTTTAAATAGGATACAAGCCAGTACAAATGAGGAAAATATAAAATAATTAAATACTGAGAATAAAATAAAATATACTATAAATCAAATCATAAATGGAAGAATATTAAGATATAATATCTAAGATATATTCCATAAATAATATATCTCAACACTCCCCCTCAAGTTGGAGAGTGTATGTTAATCACGTTCAACTTGTCTTTAACTTGTCTTAACGGTAGGTCAATAACACCCAAGTTGTCTTTCACTCTTGTCTTCCCAGTAATGAAAATATCCGTAAAAAAATAGACCGTCTTTGATTGGTTTGCATTTTTAGACTTTCAAGAAATTATTGAATTTTCAAGAAAGATGCAAGACTAAAAAATAGACCGCAATAATTGACTCGAGGATTGGTAACTTGTCCCATTTAATTTGATTTGGAACAAGTGAATATCCTCCCTGATCACTTCTCGGTCCATGCATAAATGCTTTAGAAATAGACCGCAATGATTGACTCAAGGATTGATAACTTGTCCATTTAATTTGATTTGGAACAAGTGAATATCCTCCCTGATCACTTGTTGGTCCATGCATAAATGCTTTAGTGGATAATAACACCAAGATCGGTGCTTTGGATCACTTGAGAGGCTGTGAAAGAAAATACGAACATCTTGAATATGTCACCTTAGAGCTTGGTGAGAAATTTGAAGATGCTTATAACGTATTCTTGATATTGGATGATTGACGACGGTAAAGACTTCACTGATTGGTTAGGGTTTGACTTTAGGTTTAGTACTCCCTTGGACTCAGAGTCCAAGGGGGTATTAGGAATACCACGATCGGTGCTTTGATATTAGGAATATCAAGATCGGTGCTCTGATACCATGTTAAGAATGAGATAGAAAATATAATTGGGAAGATGTGTATTATCATTGATATTGATATCCTTTAAATAGGATACAAGCCAGTACAAATGAGAAAAATATAAAATAATTAAATACTGAGAATAAAATAAAATATACTATAAATCAAATCATAAATGGAAGAATATTAAGATATAATATCTAAGATATATTCCATAAATAATATATCTCAACAAAGGGCCTAAGAAACGTTTAAACGGGTTACCTCAAGTAATTCTTCCCAAAACTCAAGACTTTTCTATAGTTATCTAAAGAACTCTTTATGACTTCATGACATTTTAAGTGACTCATATATGTTACTAAGTTTTGTAGAGCTTAAGGATAGATGATACGACTTATGTTTCCAAAAATTACAAACCTTAGAATTTATATAACGTTGAAGACAGAGAACCAAGAAAAATGCTACACAAGCTCTACAACTACCAAGGTAAGAAGAACACTAGGTACCACTCAAGAATAAGGGACCATGGTCCTTAAACTATGAAACTCAAGAAACTCCTAAGACCTCTCACGGTATAGTATGTGCATGTTCATGATTCTCCTACTGTGCATAAAAGTGCGACCTAAATAGTTGAGTGACCTATAATTAACAAATGAAAATTGATTAATTAAAGAGTTTAATTATTTAATTTTGTGTCATTGGATCATAAGGTCTCCTTACTAGCTCATATGCTCCATATAACACTAAAAACTTCACTTTAGTTATTTTTTTTTAAAGGTTGAAATTACAATTTAATATATTAGATATATTAAATATAAAGAAGTAAAATAAATATTTAATATATTAAACAAAAATAGAGAAAAGTATATTTAAGTTAAAGTGTTTATTTAATATATTAGATATATTAAATATAAATAGACCAAAAAAAGAATTAATGTGAGAGTGTTCACATTAATATTAATATATTAACTTATTAAACATAAAAGCAAAAAATATATTTATTGTATCAAACTTCCATCTTGGCTGAGAATCTCGCAGTTATCCCTCAACTAACTCCGCATCACTTTTCATCATAAACAATGCACATGTCACCTTTTGATCATCCAGGCAGATTGTCTCAATTGACGATAGCCACAATTTTGTCTTTGTCAGGCAAACATTCATTTAAATAATTCATAACACATGGTGCCATGGATTTAAACATTCGTAATAAAACCTTAAAATAAAACAACATGAAATATATATAAAACAAAAAAGGATTAAAACGATGCCTTAATCTAACTTAAGGACTACAAAATAAATAAAATGCAATTTATTCCAACACAAGTTCCATTGTCTTCAACGTGACACTATCGTCATTTGTAAAGAGGTTCCTTACCTTTACCTGAAATGTAAGAGTAGCACATGATTTGAGTATTTGAAGAAATACTCAATCAGTGACCCCACTACTAGGGTTATGAAATGTAGTCATATGCAACATGGTGGAACCCTATCATTTAAATATCATTTTGTTCTCTTAGGCGACTTTCTAGTCCAAGCTAAATTAGATGTTTAATACTTATCTACACATGGCCCACACGTGCGAACGTGGATCCACCAGACGGGCTCGTACGCCCCCTAGGCCTGCTAGTCGGGCTAGCATTCACTGATGAGCGGTTGCTGGACATCCGGAGGGAATAACAGTCGTCGTAGAATTATGACGAACATGATTGTCACAATCAGTATCATGGTATACGTGTCTGTAATCATCATACTGGGAAGTATCTTGATACACATGAACACACAGTTATGGATTAGGTCCCCATACTTTCCATCATAGTAAGATAAGTGGGAATTCAAATGTAAAAGTATAAAAATACATATTTATATTAAAGTATATGCATCAACTTTCAAAAATGACTGCATAGCGCAGCGGATTAGTGTGTCTAACTTTGAATTAGAAGGTCGTGGGTAAAGAATATTGATGAAACTTTTAAACATTAAAATTTTTAATTATTAACTATATTTTTAATTATCAATATTTAGGTGCTGTGGTGCAATGGTTATCACATTAGTTTCACACTATTTGGTTTGATCTTGGGCAGTAACATGTTTTTGGAACTTTTTTTTTTCTTCGTCGTCTATAAACACCCCTATTGTGTATTTTGTACCTATCAATGCAGAGTATAAAGAAACTAAAAAAAAAAACAAATAAAAAATTAAAATTAAAAACACAAACACCTTATACTAATCTAAAGCCTAAGAAATGAAATACCACTAACTTGTGGACGTGTCACGGTCTTTACTTCCGATGCCCTTGTCAACGGTACAAGGGTGTCTTGTCTTTGCCTGAAATAGAAGTATCACAACAATTACGTATTTTAAGAAATACTTACTAAGTGAACCTAGAATTAGGGTCAGGGAATGCAAACACATGCAACTCATGATTAGGGACCTACCATTAAAATCATCATAAAGGTGGTCTCTAGTCCGGACAAAATTGGATGTGTACTACTTCCCTATAAACGACCTACATGTGCGAACGTGAGTCCGCAGACAGCTCACATCTCCATGGATCCATTAGAGTGGGCTAGTTGTTTCGTAGCCAGACTTCCGGAGGTTAGCAAACCCCCGAGTATCAAGGAAGGTGTTACGATCATGTTTGTCCAAGACGTGTTGCCAATGGCCACATGGCGAATGTCCTGGTCTTTCTTGTCCAAGACATGTTGTCCATGGTTGCATGCCTATTTCAAACCCCTTTTACATGCTTTCATCCTATATAGGTCTTTACCATTTCATGTATGGTCAATACAGGGGTGTATGACTGTTCACCAAAACCATGTCTACACTTGCCAAGGCTAAAAATGCTCCAAAATGTACTATAGTTGGATATGACTAGTTGTCACTTCTTTCTACCCTGAGTTATATGCTACTTAAACCGTGATAAGCGCCTTCAATGCTGGAATTTGCAAAGCTATAGGTCCTTATAAAATTCTTGCTAACATTCACAGAGAAAGCTAACTTAATGGATTGATTCCAACCAAGAGCTAGTTAGAAGATGAATGACTCTTAAATCGAACTTGGAATCTATGATGGTCACTCTTAGATACTAAGACAATTCACTCCAGAATTAGCTTGATCAAAACTAATTCAATGAATCGATTTAAACATCAAACCTAAAGCAAGGTTTGAAAAAAGAATAACACCGAAAAGGTATCAAGAAAACACAAAGGTTTTGTTTGTATTCAACAAATGATCCCAAACATGAATATTACCTATCTTTAAATAGGCCAAAAAAGATAGTCTGAACATAATAAAGTTCAACCACCAACTACAAACTACTAATAAATGTTATTAAATACAAATTGTCTTAATTGGTAGTTCAACTACCAAAGACAAGTCTTCTAATCACTTTCCTATGTCAGCCACTTCACTATCTTCTTGATTTGATATGCTAATACTATAAAGATTTTTGGGCTCAAAAGTCTTTGTTTCAACTTGTACACCAGCTAGCCTTTGAAGATGCAATGTATAAGACTCTTGAATCTTCTTAACCTTGCTTCTTGTAATCGGTCCTTCGGGTACATGCAAAGGGTCAGCAATTGAATTCATATCATCCTCCCTTTCTTTAAAAGGATTTGTCTTCAAATCAAGGTTTTCATTCCCTTCTTGATAATGCATCTGCAATCACATTATCCTTCCCTTTTTTGTAATGGATTACATAAAGAAATATCTCAATGAATTCCACCTATTTAGCATGTCTCCCATTTAGCTTTGTTTGGCTTTTGAGATGCTTCAAACTTTCGTGGTCCGTATGAATAACAAACTCTTTTGGCCACAAATAATATTGCCAAACTTGCAAAGCCCTCACAAGTGCATATAACTCTTTGTCATAAGTCGGATAGTTGAGTTGTGCTCCAATAAGCTTTTCACTAAAGAACATGATTGGCCTTTTTTCTTGCATTAAAACAGCTCCTATGCCTGTCCCACTTGCAACACATTCAATTTCAAAAGATTTATCAAAGTTAGATAAAGCAAGACAAGGTACATTGGTTAATTTATCTTTTAGTTCATTGAATGCATTCTCTTGTTTTTCCTTCCATTCAAATTTCACATGCTTTTTAACAAGTTCATTTAATGGTGATGCTATGCTACTGAAATCCTTAATGAATCTCCTTTGGAAACTAGCCAAACCATGAAAAGATCTTACCTTGGTTGCATTTGTGGGCGTTGGCCATTCTCTAATAGCTTTTACCTCTTCTTCATCAACTTGTACTCCATTCTTTCCAACTAAGAACCCTAGGAAGTTGACTTGGTCTAGACAAAAACTGCACTTTTTGAAGTTGGCATAAAGCTTCTCTTCTCTAAGTTTAAACAAAATTTTCTTAACGTGCAAAATATGATCATTCAAGCTTTTTGAGTAAACAAGGATATCATCAAAGAATACAACAAAAAATTTTGCAATATAGTCTCTCAAAACATGATTCATTAACCTCATAAAAGTACTTGGTGCATTTGTAAGGCCAAACGGCATAACGAGCCACTCATAAAGCCCAAACTTTGTTTTGAAAGCCGTTTTCCACTCATCTCCCACATTCATTCGAATTTGATGATAACCACTTTTAAGATCTATTTTTTAAAACAGATTAGCACCATATAATTCATCTAACATGTCATCCTATGTAGGAATAGGATGTTGATACTTTACCACTATCTTATTGATGGCTCGACAATCAACACACATCCTCCACGTGCCATCTTTCTTGGGTACCAAAATCACAGGAACCAAACAAGGACTCATGCTTTCTCTAACATATCCTTTATCCATGAGTTCTTCCACTTGTATCTGGATCTCCTTAGTCTCGGTGGGATTGGTCCTATAGGCAGCCATATTTGGAAGAGTTGCCCCATGTACGAAGTCAATTTGGTGTTCAATCCCTCTTAGAGGGGGTAACCCCATACATTCATCTTCATGTGGAAACATGTCATTGAATTCCTGCAAAAAAGACTTAAAAGCACTTGGCAAATCATCATCAGTTTTTTGTTCCATTGCTAAACACATTCCTTTGTACATAAGTACAAATTTTGGTTCTTGGGCTAACATATTCCTCATTTCTTCCTTTCTTATAACCAAACTCACATTTTCTCTCTTTTCCTCAAAATCACTTTTTTTTCTTTCTTGGTTTTCACTCATCCTTTGCCCCTCACTCTTCTCTCTTTTTTTTTTTCACTCTTATCTCTCTCTTTTACCTTAGTTTCTTCTCTTCACTGTTGTTCTTCATATTCTTTTCTTTTCTTCTCTAATTTCAATTGGTCACAATGTACTCCAGAGGGAGATAATGAAAGTGAAGTAAATTTCTTCCCACACAAAGTAAAAGTATGCTTGTTCATCAAACCATCAAATGTTACCTTTCTATCACATTGCCAAGGTCGACCGAACAAGATGTCTCCTGCATGCATTGGTATGACATCACAAAGGACTTCATCTCTATATCTTCCAAGAGTAAAAGAAATAAGAGGTTGGGAATTCACCTTAATTTCTTGTTTATTTATCAACCATTGAAGTTTGTATGGTTTTGGATGGGGATGGACAGAAAGTTGAAGTCTTTTTACAAGGAAGCTGCTTACCACATTTGTGCAACTTCCACTATCAATTACTAAGCTGCATGGGTTTCCTTTGATCAAACATCTTGTGTGGAACAAGTTTTCCCTTTGATCTTCAAATTTCTCTTCCTTGATTTGAACATCAAGTATCCTTCTTGTGATAAAAAATATGGAATTACCTTCTTCAACATACTCATCATCATATGCTGTGATTTCTTCCACAAGCTGTGAATCATGATCCTCACATTAATCATCTGAATCAAGTATACCATTCCTTATCATCATAACTTTTTTTATTAACACACTCTTTGCTCATGTGTCTAAACCCTTTGTACTTCCAACATTGAATAGAACTAGACTTCTTCTTTACCGTCTTTGAAGCTTCATTCTTTTTACCATTGGAACTCTCAGCCTCCACTCTTTTAGCAGCCACAAACATTTCTTTTGGTGACATCGATTCATTTCTATTCACAAAACTATCCTTGTTCCAAGTTTTAGAATTTGAAAAGGTGTTAGTTCGTGATGTGTACCTTTTTGAATGCTCTTTTTCTTCCTTCAATTGGTCTTCAATTTTGAGAACATAATGATACATGTCTTCCAAATATGGTGGTGGATTTCTGTCAACAAGATGAGCAATTTCTCGATTCAAACCTCCAAGGAATCTAGACATGGTATCTTCTTCTTCTTCTCTAATGTTTGCTCTTTCCATCATAGTCTCCATCTCTTGATAATATTGCACCACACTTTTTGTTCCTTGCCTCAAACCTTGCAATTTAGTTTTCAAATTTCTTTCATAATGTTTTGGAACATATCTTTTTCTCATGGCTTCTTTAAGTTCTTCCCAAGTCTCTATTGGATCCTCCTCTTTTCTTCTCTCGGATTTGAGATGTTGGTACCAATCACCGGCATGATTGGTAAATTCGGCAATAGCAAGTCTCATCTTCTTATTTTCACTATAGGTGTTGCAATCAAACACATGCTCTATCTTTCTTTCCCATTGCAAGTATGCTTCAGAATCTGCCGTTCCACAAAAGGGTGGGATTTTGAGTTTAACTCCCCCATCTCTATCTTCATGTACTCTTTCCATCCTTCTAGGTTGCATAATAGTTGCATGGTTATTTCTTCCTCTCCATCTTCCTTCAATGTATCTTTCTTGTACTACTATACCTTCATCTTCTTGTAATGCTCGTTCTTGTCCTTGTTGTTGCACCCTTCTTTCTTGTCTATCTTCCATCATACCTTGAATTGCTTGAAGAATGGTTGTATTAAGATCTGGCACTGGTGGCACTCCTTCTCCATTATGTGACATTTTGTTATCAATAATAGGGACCTCTGCACACTTCTCACAAAAATTTCACTCAGGGACACTCGTGTTTAACACTCAAAGGTAGGCTTTTGGTACTAGGTCAAGAATGTAAAGGCTGATTTTTTTTTTTTTTTTGTGCAATCTTGCTTAAGCTTGATTATAACCAATTCAACGGTCAACTCTAACAAGGTAAGACTAGTATCTCAAGGATCAAGAGCTTGAAAATTTTGAACAAACTCCAATAAATGATAAGAACAGGATATATATATATATTTTTTTTTCTTAGAGCTGGTTTTTTTTCTCTTTTTTTTCTACTATTCTTCTTTTCTTTTATTTTTTTCTATTGATTCTTTTTCTTCTTCTTTTTTTTTCGGTAATCTAAGAGAGACAAAAAAAAAATGATAGAAAAAAATAAAAGTAAAGATATTTCACCTCTAGAGCGGCCAAAGAACATCGACCAAATGCTCTGATATCAAATGATAAGCGCCTACAATGCTGGAATTCGCAAAGCTAGAGGTCCTTATAGAATCCTTGCAAACATTCACAAAGAAAGCTAACTTAACGGATTGATTCCAACCAAGAGCTGGTTAGAAGATGAATGACTCTTAGATCGAACTTGGAATCTATGATGATCACTCTTAGATACCAAGACAATTCACTCCAGAATTAGCTTGATCAAAACTAATTCAAGGAATCGGTTTAAACATCAAACTTAAAGCAATGTTTGAAAAAAGAATAACACAAAAAAGGTATCAAGAAAACACAAAGGTTTTGTTTGTATTCAACAATTGATCCCAAACATGAATATTACATGCTTTTAAATAGGCAAAAAAAGATAACCCTAATATAATAAGGTTCAACCACCAACTACAAACGACTAATAAATGCTATTAAATACAAATTGAAGAAAATAAGGCGTTCATAAATTGTCTTAATTGGTAGTTCAACTACCAAAAACAAGTCTTCTAATCACTTTCCAATGTCAACCACTCCATTATCTTCTTGATTTGATATGCTAATGCTATAAAGATTTTTGGGCTCAAAAGTCTTTGGTTCAACTTGTACACTAGCTAGCCTTTGAAGATGCAATGTATAGGCCTCTTGAATCTTCTTAACCTTGCTTCTTGTAATCGGTCCTTCGGGTACACACAAAGGGCTAGCAGTTGAATTCATACCAGTATGATTGTTCACCAAAACCATCAGCAGTTGAATTCATATCAGTATGACTGTTCAACAAAACCGTCAGCAGTTGAATTCATATCAGTATGACTGTTCA
>NW_019268607.1:534574-541832 GCF_002738365.1 Cucurbita moschata | reverse complement strand
TTCTTCTCTAATGTTTGCTCTTTCCATCATAGTCTCCATCTCTTGAT
The DNA here is from genome assembly GCF_002738365.1 of Cucurbita moschata. Lineage (NCBI taxonomy): Eukaryota > Viridiplantae > Streptophyta > Magnoliopsida > Cucurbitales > Cucurbitaceae > Cucurbita > Cucurbita moschata. Next base: position 541,785 of record NW_019268607.1, on the reverse strand, counting down.
AATATTGCACCACACTTTTTGTTCCTTGCCTCAAACCTTGCAATTTAGTTTTCAAATTTCTTTCATAATGTTTTGGAACATATCTTTTTCTCATGGCTTCTTTAAGTTCTTCCCAAGTCTCTATTGGATCCTCCTCTTTTCTTCTCTCGGATTTGAGATGTTGGTACCAATCACCGGCATGATTGGTAAATTCGGCAATAGCAAGTCTCATCTTCTTATTTTCACTATAGGTGTTGCAATCAAACACATGCTCTATCTTTCTTTCCCATTGCAAGTATGCTTCAGAATCTGCCGTTCCACAAAAGGGTGGGATTTTGAGTTTAACTCCCCCATCTCTATCTTCATGTACTCTTTCCATCCTTCTAGGTTGCATAATAGTTGCATGGTTATTTCTTCCTCTCCATCTTCCTTCAATGTATCTTTCTTGTACTACTATACCTTCATCTTCTTGTAATGCTCGTTCTTGTCCTTGTTGTTGCACCCTTCTTTCTTGTCTATCTTCCATCATACCTTGAATTGCTTGAAGAATGGTTGTATTAAGATCTGGCACTGGTGGCACTCCTTCTCCATTATGTGACATTTTGTTATCAATAATAGGGACCTCTGCACACTTCTCACAAAAATTTCACTCAGGGACACTCGTGTTTAACACTCAAAGGTAGGCTTTTGGTACTAGGTCAAGAATGTAAAGGCTGATTTTTTTTTTTTTTTTGTGCAATCTTGCTTAAGCTTGATTATAACCAATTCAACGGTCAACTCTAACAAGGTAAGACTAGTATCTCAAGGATCAAGAGCTTGAAAATTTTGAACAAACTCCAATAAATGATAAGAACAGGATATATATATATATTTTTTTTTCTTAGAGCTGGTTTTTTTTCTCTTTTTTTTCTACTATTCTTCTTTTCTTTTATTTTTTTCTATTGATTCTTTTTCTTCTTCTTTTTTTTTCGGTAATCTAAGAGAGACAAAAAAAAAATGATAGAAAAAAATAAAAGTAAAGATATTTCACCTCTAGAGCGGCCAAAGAACATCGACCAAATGCTCTGATATCAAATGATAAGCGCCTACAATGCTGGAATTCGCAAAGCTAGAGGTCCTTATAGAATCCTTGCAAACATTCACAAAGAAAGCTAACTTAACGGATTGATTCCAACCAAGAGCTGGTTAGAAGATGAATGACTCTTAGATCGAACTTGGAATCTATGATGATCACTCTTAGATACCAAGACAATTCACTCCAGAATTAGCTTGATCAAAACTAATTCAAGGAATCGGTTTAAACATCAAACTTAAAGCAATGTTTGAAAAAAGAATAACACAAAAAAGGTATCAAGAAAACACAAAGGTTTTGTTTGTATTCAACAATTGATCCCAAACATGAATATTACATGCTTTTAAATAGGCAAAAAAAGATAACCCTAATATAATAAGGTTCAACCACCAACTACAAACGACTAATAAATGCTATTAAATACAAATTGAAGAAAATAAGGCGTTCATAAATTGTCTTAATTGGTAGTTCAACTACCAAAAACAAGTCTTCTAATCACTTTCCAATGTCAACCACTCCATTATCTTCTTGATTTGATATGCTAATGCTATAAAGATTTTTGGGCTCAAAAGTCTTTGGTTCAACTTGTACACTAGCTAGCCTTTGAAGATGCAATGTATAGGCCTCTTGAATCTTCTTAACCTTGCTTCTTGTAATCGGTCCTTCGGGTACACACAAAGGGCTAGCAGTTGAATTCATACCAGTATGATTGTTCACCAAAACCATCAGCAGTTGAATTCATATCAGTATGACTGTTCAACAAAACCGTCAGCAGTTGAATTCATATCAGTATGACTGTTCAACAAAACCGTCAGCAGTTGAATTCATATCAGTATGACTGTTCACCAAAACCATGTATACACTTGCCATGGCTAAAAATTCTCCAAAATGTACTATAGTGTGATATGACTAGTTGTCACTTCTTTCTACCCTGAGTTATATGTTATTTAAACCGTGTATTTCTTAATTTGCTTATAGTCATATAACGTTGCTTTCTTAAATTCTTCAAATCGTTTTGGTGGAGTCTTGTGGCAGAGGAAGCGAAGGTCACATTGACAACAATGCATCTAGCCAACGATGCAAAGTTATGGTGGAGTCCAAGTACATGGACATTCAAGGTGGTCGATGTATTGTAGACACTTGGGATAACTTGAAACAAGAACTTCGCTCTCAGTTCTTCCTAGGGAATGTCGAGATAATCGCTAGAAGAAAATTAAGGGAGTTGAGTCATACGAGCGGAATGTGAGATTACATTAAGAAAGATCTGCAACTTTATCGAGGGACAAAAGCTGTGGGTGAAAAAAAATCTCTACGAACAAAGAGTTCAAACGCTCTCCATAGTCTATGCTATTGCCAAATAATTGTTTGATCTTGATAGCAAGAACCCCAAGGGATGAGGTAGAATAGAGCATCCACAAGTGGTTAAAATGAGAATTATCGACCAAACTTCCCAGTGGTGGGAAAGTGATAGATCCGAAGACAGGAAGGAGGAATACAAATCCTCCCAACAAAGAGTTAGAACTCCATGGTGAAGACCTTACAGCCTGACTTGTGAGAGTCAAAACCATGACCCCCTTTTTACTATGTATGTAAGGGGGCTCATCAAGTATCCAAATGCCGACAGAAAGCAGTATTCTGCACCTTTTGAGCAAAACTCGAAATTAATTCAGAAGATGAGTAGGAGATGGGAGAAATAGAAATACCTTTAGCTAGGACTGTTGGACACCCCGCATGGGGCGTCAAAGTACTTGTCTTCTCTTCATAAAACAATGGAAGAGACAAAAGAGCCAATGAAACATGGTCTCATGTATGTTCAGATTTGAGTAAATCATAAAGCACCCAGAAATACTATTGTGACTCTAGAGCAACCCACAACTTCATGACGGAGATCAAAGCAAAACGCTTGAATATCCTTTGGCATCGAGACACAAGGAAGATAAAGCCCGTCAATTTGGCAGCCTTACCTGTCTTAGGAGGTACGAAGAGAACTCCATCAAGCTGAGGACTTGGACTGGATGAAACGACTTTGTAATATTAAAGATGGATGACTTCGACATTATACTAGGGATGGATTTCCTATTAGAACACAAAGTAATTCTCATGCCCCTAGCAAAGAGTTTGGGGTCAAACCCAATGATTATCCAGATAAACACCCGCCAGCTAGAAGGGGTGAAAAGGATGTCACCACTGTAGTTGAGATTGGATCTAAGCCAGAATGAACCCACACTTGCTACCATTAATGTATTGGAAGAGGGAAGGTCGAACGAGCCAAACCCAACAAAGGTCTCGCGATCAACTCAGAAACGCTGCAACACGAGACAAGGAAGTCAGAAAAATTATTTATCTACACCTAGGCAGATAAATAGCGAGGTTGATGTCATATCAGGGGTAAAATCACGTGCCACAAACGAATATCCTATAACTCAACCCGAGCAAGTTGACTTCTACAAGCAGCTAAATGACTTACTAACAGTTGGGTTCATTAGACCCACAAATACCAATGTTAGTAATCACCCAAGGGTTAGGGAGAGACACCGAGCCAACACCTCGGCCGAAGGAGGGAGATAGAGACAAACCTCTGAAAAAACATGGCAGATATCTTGGTCTTGCTTGTCTAGGACATGTTGTCCATGGTTGCATGCCCGTTCCAAACCCCTTTTACATGCTTTCATCCTAGATAGGCCTTTACCATTTCACGTTGGGACAATACGGGGGTATGACCATTCATCAAAACCATGTCTACACTCGTCAGGGTTAAAATGCCCCAAAATGTACTAGAGGGGGATATGACTAGTTGTCACTTCTACCTACCTTGAGTTGTATGCTATTTAAGTCGTGGTATTTCTTAATTTGCTTCTAGTCATATAAGGTTGCTTTCTTAAATTCTTCAAACCATTTTCAAATGTATTTCCTTGCACATGTTTTCTAAACCTTTTCTCGCAATGTGACTCGAGGTCGAAATATACGCTGACGTTGTCCACGACATCTTAATTTCTCATAGCTGGCTTGTTTGCTTTATTAAAACAAGTGTTGCACAATCGCTATCCCGCTATTTCAAGAGTGCGATTGTGACACAAGACATGATCATCATCATCATTACCATAGTGTACGCGTCCGTGCTCATCATCATAAATGGGAATGTGGATGTATAAGAACACAAAATATGCATGAGGTCCCTATGGTTTTCATCTTTAAATCATTCTTATGACAAAACCCTATACATCATTCACATATTACCCTAGGTAACATGCATGCATTTACCTTCATACGTTCATCATCATTAACATCAATTAGGGTTGTATCTTAGAAAACTCGTCGTCATAAGGCATCATGGCATTTAATAAATTTACATCATCTTAATATGGAACATCACCATATTAAGTCATCTCATTGTCATGCATCTTACATCATCATGTTATCATTGTCATGTCTTCATATCATCACATACATCATCATATCATCATATAACATCATCACATCATCATACAACATCATTATATCATCACATAACATAAAGCATAAATGACACGTGTAAAGGCCACTAAGAACATGCCGTCATACATAAGGCAAGTCTTTCGACCGAGCCGATAGTAAGACAACTTACTTGGTTGGTCTTAGCCAAAGTTCTATCTAGCTCCAAATTTTCGTTGTTTTCGTCCTTTGAATTCGTTCTCACTTATGTCGAGACTTCACCTATTTTGAATATTCACTTAATTGCTTTGATAAAAATTTAATTTTATGTTTTCCTTGTTTCTCAATTGAGTTTTCAAACCATCCAAATATTCTTTGTTATAATATTATTTTCATATAACAATTTAAAAACATTTTAAGCTTTCTTGATTTTTTTTTTCCTTCTATTTTTCCTTTTTTTTTCCTCTTTTTTATTTTTGTTTTTTTATACATAGTGCTTTACGCTAATTTTAATGGATTCTTACTTTTTCTTTGCTAATTAATTATTTATTTATTTATTTATTTTTGTTGGTAGATCATCATGCTTTCCTATAACAAGTTAATTGTTCTTGATATTTAATTTTAAGAAAAATCTAAATAATTGCAACCAAATTAATGCATTTCAAAAAATAAGAGGAAGATGTAAAATATGACTAATGACCTTTTCAAATGTCATCTCTCTTGGAGCAAAACTAAATGCTCATAAACCTTTTTGTTTTCGGTTTGTTTTTGTAGTAAAAGAAGGAAGTTAACAAGGTTATTTTAAGGAAGAAGTGGGGAAAGGTTAATGGAGAGGTGAAAAAATAAGTTACAATTTTTTTTTTCTACGATTGTTACATCATATACTTCTAAAAGAATTTTCATCGTCCAAAATGTTTTAGTCTCGAAATAACTTTAGTCCTCGTCTATCTAGAGAGGTTTGTGGAATAGAATGTGCATTAAGTCGGTCAAGGATTTACGAAGCATGGATATGTAACATATGTTATATACTTTAAGAGGACTGTGGTAGGGGGATCTGTATGTCACTAATACCGTCCGATCTAACATGTCGAAAGATCTACTGAAGCATGGAGAACCTTAGTATGTCGTTCATCGAGGCTACCTTCAACCATATCTTGTTCCTTACTTCCAACTCTAGGCCTCTACGTTTTACATCAATGTAATCTTTTTTTGTTTTATTTAATTTTTTTTTTGTCTACACCAAGTTGTACGCACCCACATCCTAACCTTTTGCATGACCTCATTAGTGGCTTGGACAAACTACTACTCGTTTAAAATGGTTCACTAGACCACATTCTGTTAGGATTGCACAACAATGCACACACTCGATCTAGATAAACAGAAAGACCAGGATAGAGAAAATTGCAAGGAGAACTCTAACTAAAAGATTTATATTTATGACTTCAAGTATGTACAGTAAGAGAGAATACAAAGAATACAAAAAGTTACATTTCAAAGCTCTACCGGACGGGTATATATATAGTTCAGTTTACTATATATAGCTTTACTAGATTTAACCATCTACTATATATAGCTATTTATTATATATAGCTTTACCAGATTTAACCATCTACTATATATAGCTATTTACCATATATAGCTTTACCGGATATAGCTTTACCAAATATAGCTTTACCGGATATAACCGTTGACCAAGCTATAAATAAACAACACGCTCCATAACCTAACAATCCTCCCACTTGGAGACTGATCTAGTCAACCAAGAATTTCATTCTCAAACGACCATGAGCATCTTCGTGGCAACATATCAATTGAGGCTTTGCACAACCTCAATATTCCAATATCAACACATTTTGTCAACATGTTTGCTGGATTCTTTGCACCCTCTATCTTCTCCAAACACATCACCATCTTTCACTAACTTGCAAGTGAAATGGTATCGTCTTTTGTGTTTTCTCTTTAAATGATAGACCGGGTTCCTTCGCCAACTGTATGACACTCTGACTATCTCTATAAAGAATATATTCGTGCTACTTCTTGCCCATTCTTCCAGATAGTTAGTCATCCATATCGTCTTCTTTCCAGCTTCAGCTATTGCCACGTACTCAGCCTCAGTACAACGCATTTTTGAAGCCTAGACGTCCCATCATCCATGGCTTGCTCCTACTTGGTTGTATTCTTCAACTGTAGGGCCTCATCAAAGGGCTTTGGTTTCCTTTCATTAGCAATAGATAGTGTAATGAAGGTACATACATATCTAGTACTCAGATAGTATAGATGATCTTCTCAACACCGATTCAGGTGTCACTTGCTTTACTGCTGGTTCCTCTGCAACAACCTCAGAAGTTTGTTGAGTATCTGCTACAAGATCACTAGGTGATTTTCTCCCCAACTCAACCTCAACTCCCACTTGCTTTATTGTCTTGGAACCTTGCTCCACATCTGGTTCCTCAGTAGTAGTCTTAGGAGTTTCTTGAGTATCTGCTACAAGATCACTACGTGAGTTTCCCTGCAACTCAAGCTCAACTCCCACTTGCTTCGTGGTCGTGGAACCTTGCTCCACATCTGATTCCTCAGCAGTAGTCTTAGGAGTTTCATGAGTATCTGCTACAACATCACTAAGTGAGTTTTCCTGCAACTCAAGCTCAACTCCCACTTGCTTCGTCGAACCTTGCTCCACATATGGTTCCATTTCCAACCGCACTTTCTTCAATTCTCTGGCGGTCCTTGTGAAGCTAACTCGTTTCTG
>NW_019268607.1:459109-534427 GCF_002738365.1 Cucurbita moschata | reverse complement strand
ACTTCAAGTATGTACAGTAAGAGAGAATACAAAGAATACAAAAAGTTACATTTCAAAGCTCTACCGGACGGGTATATATATAGTTCAGTTTACTATATATAGCTTTACTAGATTTAACCATCTACTATATATAGCTATTTATTATATATAGCTTTACCAGATTTAACCATCTACTATATATAGCTATTTACCATATATAGCTTTACCGGATATAGCTTTACCAAATATAGCTTTACCGGATATAACCGTTGACCAAGCTATAAATAAACAACACGCTCCATAACCTAACAATCCTCCCACTTGGAGACTGATCTAGTCAACCAAGAATTTCATTCTCAAACGACCATGAGCATCTTCGTGGCAACATATCAATTGAGGCTTTGCACAACCTCAATATTCCAATATCAACACATTTTGTCAACATGTTTGCTGGATTCTTTGCACCCTCTATCTTCTCCAAACACATCACCATCTTTCACTAACTTGCAAGTGAAATGGTATCGTCTTTTGTGTTTTCTCTTTAAATGATAGACCGGGTTCCTTCGCCAACTGTATGACACTCTGACTATCTCTATAAAGAATATATTCGTGCTACTTCTTGCCCATTCTTCCAGATAGTTAGTCATCCATATCGTCTTCTTTCCAGCTTCAGCTATTGCCACGTACTCAGCCTCAGTACAACGCATTTTTGAAGCCTAGACGTCCCATCATCCATGGCTTGCTCCTACTTGGTTGTATTCTTCAACTGTAGGGCCTCATCAAAGGGCTTTGGTTTCCTTTCATTAGCAATAGATAGTGTAATGAAGGTACATACATATCTAGTACTCAGATAGTATAGATGATCTTCTCAACACCGATTCAGGTGTCACTTGCTTTACTGCTGGTTCCTCTGCAACAACCTCAGAAGTTTGTTGAGTATCTGCTACAAGATCACTAGGTGATTTTCTCCCCAACTCAACCTCAACTCCCACTTGCTTTATTGTCTTGGAACCTTGCTCCACATCTGGTTCCTCAGTAGTAGTCTTAGGAGTTTCTTGAGTATCTGCTACAAGATCACTACGTGAGTTTCCCTGCAACTCAAGCTCAACTCCCACTTGCTTCGTGGTCGTGGAACCTTGCTCCACATCTGATTCCTCAGCAGTAGTCTTAGGAGTTTCATGAGTATCTGCTACAACATCACTAAGTGAGTTTTCCTGCAACTCAAGCTCAACTCCCACTTGCTTCGTCGAACCTTGCTCCACATATGGTTCCATTTCCAACCGCACTTTCTTCAATTCTCTGGCGGTCCTTGTGAAGCTAACTCGTTTCTGTTTGCTCATAACGTAGTTCTCACAACGACCCACATCAACAGATTTTAGACCTTCTAAAACTTCTTTCGCAGCCAGCCTCTTCATTCCTTTCGTGCTCATATGTTCAAGTCTATTGTGCCGTAGACTTGAATTTGAAGCATTCTCAGTAACAGCAGCTATGTTCATATACCCTGCAGTGGTGTATAAGGTTCGAGATTTTGAGCCACGTGCTACCACCGTAGCACCCTTCATAATCTTTCACGAACTCTTCCCTAACTTTGTTGCATAACTTGGGCTGTCCAACTGACCAATAGAGATCAAGTTCTTTTTTAGACCAGGAATATATCTGACATCCTTTAATGTCCACTAATTTCCTATCGGAGTTTTTATGCAGACATCTCCTTTTCCTTTAATCTCCAAATCTTTGTTGTCAGCAAGATACACCTTCTCGAAATTTCCAGACTTGAAATTCCAGAACAACTCTTTATTTGGAGACGAATGAAAAAATGCAACTATCAAAATCCAGGATTCAATCAAACTATCCACGCTGAGGATTAGAGCATCCCCAATGTCTTCTGCTGAATTTATAGAATCATCATCATCTCCAGATTTGTGATTCTGCTTCCTCTTTGGTCTTGTACAACCTGTCCAAAAGTGACCTTTTTCTCCACAATTCCAACACATTACGTTTGGTCTATTTGGAGATTTTTCTCGGTTCTTTGATTTTGATCGCCCATGTTTGTTTGAGCTCTTTGATTTACTTCTTCCCCTTCTATCAACACTGAAAACATTGCCTGATGAATCTCTAGTTTCCCGTTTGCGAATACTTTCGCTGAGAACTACATCTTGAATTTCACCAAATTTCAGTTTATCAGATCCTCGGGAACTGCTGATTGCGGAAACAATAGTATCCCATAACTCGGGTAAGGATGACATCAAAATCAATGCTTTAATTTCATCTTCGAAATTAATTTCCACCAAACTCAGTTGACTTATGATCATATTGAATTCATTTATATGATCAGCAATAGGTCCACCTTCAGACATCTGTAGATTGAACAATCTCCGCATCAAATACACCTTGTTCATAGACGATGGTTTTTCATACATATTTGAGAGCACCTTCAATAGATCTGACATTGTCTTCTCCTTGATAATGTTGAATGCCACGTTTCTGGGTAGCGTCAACCGGATTAGCCCCAAGGCTTGTCGATCCTTGAGCTTCCACTGTTCCGTGGTCATGGTATCCGGCTTCACCCCCAACAGAGGTTCGTGAAGATCTTTCTAGTACAAATAATCCTCAATCTGCATTTAATGCTTCACAGATCGTGGTGAATTTCGCCTAGCTCTGATACCAGTTGTTAGGATCGCACAACAACGCACACACTCAATCTAGATGAACACAAAAAATAGAATAGAGAAAATTACAAGGAGAACTCTGGCTAAAGGATTTATATTTATGACTTCAAGTATGTACAGTAAGAGAGAACACAGAGAATACAGAAAGTTACATTTTCAAAGCTCTACCGGACGGGGTATATATATAGTTCAGTTTACTATATATAACTTTACGAGATTTAACCATTTACTATATATAGCTATTTACTATATATAGCTTTACCATATTTAATCATCTACTATATATAGCTATTTACCATATATAGCTTTACCGGATATAGCTTTACCAAATATAGCTTTACCAGATATAACCGTTGACCAAGCTATAAATAAGCAGCAGGCTCCATAACCCTAACACATTCTGTGACACTCAGATCCCAAGGGAAACATTTTTGTTTATCCAAGACTCATACTCTTAGAGCTTTGTGTAATGCTCACTATATAGACATTAAGTTCACTTTAGGGTTTATCCTGTTACTCCCTTTAGAATTTATTTCGACTATTACAAACTAGTTTAAGAACCTTTTTGAAGATCTAGTTCATTTAATTATACAAGTTGTGAGCATTACTGAGTTAAAAAATCTCACAGTCACTCATAACTACCACATTGAAACTTAAAAGAAAATCTTTGGAACATTATCTTTCTTGACTCCTATTTTTAGAGAACTTTTGTGTTCCTGTGTTCCTGAGGTGTACCTCTTGTCATTTGTTACTTTGATCAGTTCCTTATATTCAGTAAATAGCCACATGGCTGGATTATATCCTCTTATAAAAAATAGTGCAGTCAATAGAAAATGCTAAGGTGTCAATCCTAATGCTAGAAAACCTCAAATATGTCTTAATTTCCAACTTTCCCACTTCCCTCGCACGGACTTACTTTCTTCCTTTAACATTTTTTTTATAAGGTTAACCCGTTTTGGTACTTAGTTTTGTAGTGAGGACCTTTGTTCGGAGTTTTGCATTATTATCCCATAGACACTCCCCAAAAAGACCTATGGGATTTTATGCTCAATGAACAACTCTATCTTGACCTATTCTCTAAGCTTCATGCATTCCCCATGACATAGTCTTAATACTTGCATCCAAGATTTCATGTGTTCCGTCTGATATAATCTGCGTACCTATGTCCAAGGTTTCACGGGTTCTTTGCGACATACTTTGAGTACCTACACCTAGGATTTCATTCATTTCCTGCGATTTAGTCATTGCAAAAGACCCTATTGCACTATTCAGCAGGAGGTCTTTAGGATATCTCGGGTTCTCATTCAAGAGTTCTTTGTTAAGTTTTGAAGTACAACTAAGTAAAAATTCTTAATAAGTACACCCTAATCCATATGTGTCATAAACATTTCTTTGCATGCATAAATCTTCCAAAAGAATCTTGTCACTTGGTATTCATAAAAACCTTGATTTCTTACCAAGTGTCTTGAGGGATAGTTACGTCTACTTTTTCTCTTGGCTCATGTCCCTAAGTTGTTCTAATCTCCTTAAAACCTTTTGCACTTACCGTTAATATTGTAAATGAGTCTCATAATTTTTTTCTTAGTATTTTGAGCCTTTTAAGGTCTTGAAAACATTTTAAAATTCTTATAGGGATATTTTTGTCATTTACCACCCCAAATCGATGTGTTAGGAGTCACTTTTGTCATATTATGGTCATTAAATAAAATGCCATTTAGGGATCACTTTGGTCATAAGCCAGCGATACATAATTATAAGTGCATTTTAGTCATTTTACACCAACTTTTTGGTTTAGCCTCTTATCATAATCTAATGATCATCAAATTCCATACATAACCTTATCATGTCATAGCCTTCTCCTAAAATTTCATGAGCAATAGAAACCATTTAGTATGTTTGGCTCGGGAGCTCATTGAAATCAACATTCATGTGGACACTAATGTTGGAAAACCTTAAATACTTAACTCAAACCTTAATTTCAGTTTTCTCAGTAAGTAGACTTCTTTCTTCTATCAACAAGATCAATAGTTTAATTTGTTTCCTTCCTTACATTGTCCTCCTAATCAAATTTTTTTAAGCCTTGCTAAAGGTCCAATAATGCACTTTTTTGTCCATACGTAATCGAGGTCTCATTTTAACAATTTTTAATTCATATGAAAAGACAACACAACCAAAGGGACTTTTTTATTTTATTTTATTTTTTTAATATTGTGACTCCTCCCCCAAATCAATCTTAAATCATTCCTAAATTTATGATATCTTGAAACTCCCATGCATGTTTATAAATATTTATAAAACATTGACCATGATCGTAATATCTCATCCACACTCTGGCCCGATACTTCTAAACTACCTCATAACTTTCATACTTGCAATTATAGCTTTATGATGGTATTAATATAACACATGCAGAAGCAATTTGGATCTTAGGCACTCTAAGTACATCAATTATAGTAAATTAGCTAACATGTTCAAAAGCATTAAAACTTAATGAGTTTGAATACTAACCTTTTGTAGTTTAAATTCCTTTTTCCTCACGAACCAGTTTCGAACCACCACTAATGTCTTCCCTACTATTCTCCGGCCTTAGAACGGGATTGTGGAATTCGGTGAGTGACTAAACTTGATAGGAATTAATATATGAAAAGAGAGAGTTTTGAGAGAATTTCTCAAAGTTTTTCAAGCATTATTTCCACGTACCTTGATCACTCTATTTATAGAGTCATATTTGCATGTTCATGCAAATTTGAGATTACAAAATTTTGACACTCAAAATTTCACTCAAATTTGTGGGATTTATTTGACAAATGTGTAAGTTTGGTCAAACCAAATTTTGACACTAAAAATTCCACTCAAATTTGTGGAATTATGGGCAAACATGAAAGTTTGTTAAACCATATATTGACACTCAATAATCCACTAACTCAAATATAGATTTTTCCATTAAAGTCAACATTTTGACTTTCTTTATTTTAATTCAACAATTAATTTAAATAATTAATTTCAAATCAAAATAATATTAAATGATTAATTAAACAATTTAATTAATATTTAACGTTAAATGAAATGTCAATTCCAATCAATTCCGGCACATATTGATTATGAATCCCTGTTCATAATTAAAATATTTAAATCTTATTTAAATAGCTCAAATTCTCTCATTTTGTTTAATTCGTAATTAAATCAAAATGCGGTTAAATATATCGTATATATTTAGCGCATATTTCCTAATTTGAGTTCAAACACTTCAAACTCACTCGTTTCACTATTCTAAGGTTTAGTCTGATATGAGCTAGCAAAGGGACCTAATGGACCTACAAATTATGGGCTCCAACGATCCGAGATTAACCGGCTAAACTCATTAACCTTTTAACCAACATTCGTTAACCACTAGGACACTCCACTATAGACTAGTAGTTGCACTCCCCTCACTATAGATATATTTCTGTCCATTTGATATAACCATGATTAGTAAGTCGATCCTTCACAGGTTGTTCGTAACTAGAGCTGGGTCAACTTACTGTTTTTACCCTTAAAGTTACTTCTTGTCCTTAAGTCCCACTGATCCTCTAATGAACAATTGATTTGTGGTCCAACCATCAAACCGAATCCCTTTTGGGCTAATGAGAGGGTAGGGCCCCTTGTTCAAGACCTGGAGTCAGTACTTAAGGGAACAACCTCTCTACTATCCCTAAAAGCGGGTAGGAGTGAATTCTATCTTGCACCCTATGTCCTCAGCTACTCACCCAGTCTTGCCCTTGAAATGGGAGGCTTATTGAGTCGGCGAACTTGGACCACTCTCACCCATGCAAATCTAAGGATAATTCTAAATAAACAGGAGTTCATAGTTAGCTCAAGATTAAGATTGAGTTACCTAGGTCATCGAATGAAAAAATCAGTCTCAATAGTAAACGGCATTATAAAGTGAGAGTGATTTTCTTCATGGTCCGATCTTATGCAATACTCATTGCATAGGACGCCCCCATTCATATGTCTCGACATGTACAATTTAGTGATCACATTGTTTATATCATATACAAAAGTGGGCCACATCCATAGTGACCCCAAGATAAGGTACTCAGCCTCATCCCCATACTATAGATCATTTTGACTATTTACTTGAACTTGATCCACTCTTATGTCTCTACATATAGTTCAAGTAATCATACTATAGCCAGAGTATTCTTTATTGGATTTAGATTAATGATCGTAAAATTCACTTTATTCAATAACGATCTTTACAGAATAAACATCTATAATAACTTTATAGAATATATTTTTGTTTACCAACTATGAGTTTGAGGACATAAAACCCAACACTTTAAAACTTTTCAATTAGTGTTAAGGTAGGAAGGTTTTCTACATCTCAATACTTTTCAATCGAAGGCATGAGCAGGCTGTGCGACGGGTGTCTCTTCGGCAAGCAGAGGCGCATCCCCTTTCCGTCTAACGCATCCTACAGCGCCGGTCAAGCCGGCGTCCCGAGGTGGCAAAACCCTCTTCCTCCTACTGGTCAATGACAAAAGCCACTTCATGTGGCTGATCCTGCTGCAAGTGAAAAGAGAGGCAGCAGAGGCATATTCAAGCGCGAGCGGAGGCCGAATACGGGAAGAAGATGCGAGTTTTGCGCATGGACCAAGGTGGAGAAATAATCTTGGAAAGCATTGGTAAGTACTGCGATGAGCTTGGCATGCAGCGACATCTAACGACGCCCTACTCCCCCAAAAGAAAGGGACTGTGGAGCGCCAAAATCAGACCATCATCGGGACACCAAAGTCACTGTTGATGATGGTCGGGATGCCTGGGAGGTTCTAGGGAGAGGCGGTCATGACGGCTGCCTACCTCCTCAGTCAGTCGCTAATGCGAAGCCTCGACGGGAAGATGCGGTACACATCTCTGAGTGTTCGGTTGCGTCGCATACATGAAGGTCACGTATCCTCCCATCGCCAAGCTCGATCCTAGGGGGCTGAAGGTCATCTTCATCGGCTACGTACCCGGGAGCAAGGCGTACAGGCTTTATGATCCCTACGTGGAGGTGAGCTCACGTGTCGCGCGACGTCGTCTTCGACGAGAACACCTTCTAGAGGTGGAACGACGTGACCAAGCTGGGAGAAGGAGGAGTACAGCATCAGCCACTGTCACTACCGCCAGTAGCTGCACCGAGCACACCTACGCCAACACCAACCACAACTCTTGCTATGCGCCCTAAACAAGTGGAATTCGCAACACCACGTACTGCAAACTCGATGCTGGATGTTGATCACGATGATGGTCTGGCGGCCAAGTATCGGAGGATTGAAGACCTATTGGGAGGAGGTGAACCACAGGGACTGGCAGCGCGTGAGCTTGAAGAAGAGATGGCCCAACTGCATGCCATCAACACAGATGAACCGAACTCCTTCACCGAAGCAAAAAGAAACCTGTGCTGGCTAAAGGCAATGCAGGAAGAGATGACGTCCATTATTGAGAACAAGATGTGGAGTCTAGAGGACATGATGCCAGGATACCGAGCCATAGGCTCAAATGAGTCTTCAAACTGAAGTGTAACAAAGAGGGAGAAGTTGTGAAGCACAAGGCTCGTCTGGTGGCGAAGGGCTATGTCCAGAAGCAATGAGTGGACTTCGAAGAGGTATTTGTGCAGATGGCAAGGTTGGAATCTGTCTGCCTATTGCTGGCGATCGCGGCACATCATTTCTGGGAGGTCTACCACATGGACGTGAAGTCCGCTTTTTTCAATGGAGAGCTGAAGTAACCGTCTATGTCGAATTGATTGTCATATTTTTAGATAGTCATTTGGGCCATGTTTACAGGAAGGTGACTCAGATTTAGTTGGCCACTTCGGGCCATTTTTAGGATAGAATTGTTATTTAAATAAGTCAATTCAATGATAAACAAATAAACATGTTTTTTAGCAAAGTCAAATCCTAAATCTTCCGTACTCTTTTCTTTCTGTTATTTTTTTTTCAGTTTTTTTGTTTTTTCTTCTCCCAACAATTTCTTCGACAATTTTTCTTCGTCAAGGATTTCCTCACCAGTCGAATTGCTCAATCAAAGATAACATAGACTCGTAGGTCTACAACATGGTGGAAGCCATAGACCCAAAGATGTATGAGGAGGCACTAAGAACGGCCAAAATCCTTGGAAAAGACTCAAGAGGAAAGACATCGAGAACTAGTGGTCACTGTCGGAAGGAAATGATCATATGAACCTACAGGGATAGACTATCGACCACAAGCGCGAAGGCCTCGATACGCTGATACACATCCTGCCCAACATGTACACAGACACCCTAGGGATAGAGAAAGGGGCTAAGAACATGAGAAGCTTCGATGCCACGAATGTAGAAAACAACACTGAGGTAAATGTATGGCAGGCTCAAGGATATGTTCAAATGTGGTCGTGAACGTCAAACGACCAAATACTATACTGGGAAGGGTACCAAGAGTCCAATAGAACCATTCAGAGGTCCATGAAGTGGCGAACGAACTTTGCAAACCTGCTCGCAAGCAAAGGAGTATGCATCCACCAGTAAGGATGCTGGAACATTTGACACCGTGGTGACAAGTACGCTCTCTATACTAAGACACTACGCATTAACGTTATTTGATTATAGTTCTACATATTCCTTTATATCCATGCCTTTTGTTAATCAAGCAGGGTTCACGGTAGAACCCTTATTGCATGTATTATATGTTAGTACCCCAATGGGAGTAGATCTAGTTACTGAGAATAGGATAAAAGATGAATAAGTAATAGTAGCTGGACAAATCATAAGCGTAGACTTGAAAGTAGTGAGTATGATGGATTTTGATGTCATATTAAGGATGGATTGGTTAGCCGAGAACTATGCCAGTATAGATTGCCACAAGAAGAAAGTGGTTTTTTCGCCACCAACTAGACCCAACTTTAAGTTTAAAGAAACTTGTACAGGAGTCACCCCAAAGATAGTGTCAATGGTGAAAGCCAAACGCTTGATACAACAAGGAGGATGGGCTATATTAGCATGTGCAGTGGACGTAAAAGGAAAAGAGAAAACAATGGATACGGTATCCATAGTAAACGAATTCTCGAGTGTCTTCCCAAAGGATATGTTGACTTCTGACAATCACAAGGAAATCGTCGACGAAATAAAAATGGTCGAAGAAAATTTGTTGGAAGAAAAAAAATAATGGAAAAATAACAGAGAGAGAAGGTATGCGCTGAATACCCGATGGATTTCATTTCTCATTAGTGGGATATTTAAATAACAAATTACATCTAAAAATGGAAAGATGTGGAAAACTTAATTCATGCGCTTCCACTTGACGTGTACTTCCCACTCACTTTAATTTAATTGTGTGGGTTTAAAGTTACCTAAAAAATATTTAACTAAAAATTAGGGATCACTCTCACTAGTAGGGATTTATCTAACAATCTCCTCTTAAAGCCCTATTATATATCTACCTTATTATTTGAACTCCAATTTGAGCTCGTGCGCCGCCAGTGTAGGTGGTTCACCTCCTCCTAGTAGGTCTTCCATCCTCTGGTACCCGGCCACAAAACCATCATCGTGATCGACATCCAACGTCGAATCCGCAGTATGAGGTGTTGCGAACTCCACTAGATCAAGGGGTGCAGCTGGAGTTGTGGTTGGGGTTGGCGTAGGCAGGTTCGATTCAGCTGCTGGTGGTGGTGACAGTTTTCGATGCTGCGCTCTTACTTTTCTCGACTTGGTGACGAGGTACTCCACCGTGAATTGATTTGGGTTTTGGTTTGCCTCGGTCACGTCGTTCCACTGCCAGAAGGTGGTCTCGTCATAGATGACCACGTGCGACACGTGAGCTTACCCCTCCGTAGGATCATAGAGCCTGTACGCCTTACTCCCAGGTTCGTAGATGATGAGATGACCTTCAGCCCCTTGGGATCGAGCTTGGCGAGGTAGGGACGCGTGTCCTTCATGTACGCGATGCAGTCGAACACTTGAAGATGACGTACCACGGGCTTCTTGTTGTACCAGGCCTGATGTGGTGTCTTCCCATCGAGGCTTCGCGTTGGTGATCGATTGAGGAGGTAGACGGCCGTCATTACCGCCTCTCCCCAGAACCTCCTGAGCATCCCAGCCGTCATCAGCAATGACCTTGCTATCCCGATAATGGTCTGATTTTGGCGCTCCACCACTCCGTTCTATTGGGGGGAGTAGGGCATCATTAGGTGTTGCTGTATGCCAAGCTCGTCGCAATACTTACCAAAGCTCGCCGAAGTGAATTCTCTGCCTTGGTCCATGCGCAACACTCGCATCTTCTTCTCGTGTTCGGCCTTTGCTCGAGCTTTAATGCGCTTAATTGCCTTTGCCGCCTCACATTTCGCTTGCAGCAGGATCAGCCACATGAAGCGACTTTTGTCATCGACCAGCAGGAGGAAGAGGGTCTTGCCGCCTGGGGTCGCCGGCTTGATGGGCCCGCAGATATCACCGTACACGAGCTCCAACGGCTCACTAGCGCGGTAGGATGTCTGAGACGGAAAGGGGGTGCACCTCTATTTGCCGATGAGACACTCGTCGCACAACTTGTTCACGCCTTCGATTTCCAGCAAACCTTGCACCATCTCCTCCTTGTGTAGTTTTCTGTGGAGCAGAAAAGTTTAGGTGCCCATACCTTGCATGCCACCTCCAAGATACTTTTTTGGTCCTAGCCGAAAGGATATGTTGACTTCTAACAATCGCAAGGAAATCGTCGACGGAATAAAAACGGCTGAAGAAAATTTGTTGGAAGAAAAAAAATAATGGAAAAATAAGAGAGAGAGAAAGTATGCGCTGAAGACCGGATGGATTTTATTTCTCATTAGTTGGGATATTTAAATAACGAATTACTTCTAAAAATGGAAAGACGTGAAAAACTTAATTCAGGCGCTTCCACTCGACGGTACTTCCCACTCACTATAGTGGTGTGGGTTTAAAGTTACCTAAAAAATAGTTAACTAAAAATTAGGGATCACTCTCTCTAAAAGGTAGGGATTTATCTAACAGGATATATCAAGAGTTTCTCCTTCACGAGCTGTAGACTTCGGGATAGAACTCAAACCAGGAACTGGACCTATCTCTAAAGCACTAAATGGTATGGCTCTAACGGAATTAAAGGAACTAAAATTACAACCACAAGACCTACTATAAAAGGGTTTAATTCGACCTAGTTTAAAGGAACTAAAATTCTTGTTGGTGTATATCGGTGTTGTTTATGAAAAAGAAAGATGGGTTGATGCACCTATGTATTAACTATAGGGAGCAAAATAAGAGAACAATAAAGAACAACTACCCACTCCCTCGCATCGAGGATTTATTCTACTAGCTCCAAGAGGTGACAGTATTTTCCAAGATAGACCTTCAATCAAGCTATCATCAGATTAAGATTTAGGAAGGAGATGTACTGAAAACAGTCTTTCGAACAAGATATGGCCACTACGAGTTTGTAGTGACGTAATTTGGCCTCACCAACACCCCAGCCGAGTTCATGAAATTAATGAACCATGTATTCAAGGAATGTCTAAACATGTTTGTTATCGTGTTCATAGACAACATTCTAATATACTTGAAAACGGATCAAGAACACCAGAAACACCTCCGAAAAGTCTTAACTATCTTAAGGTATAACAAGTTGTACGCCAAGTTTTCCAAATGTGAATTTTGGCTACGAAAAGTCTCATTCTTAGAACACGTAGTGTCTAAAGATGGGGTTTAAGTGGACTCCACTACGATAGAAGTCGTCACTAAATGGGAACACCCAACTACGGTTACAGAGGTATGAAGCTTTCTGGGTTTGGTAGGATACTATCGAAGATTTGTCCAAGACTTAGCTAGAATAGCCTCGCCGCTTACACATATTACAAGGAAAGGCATACCTTTTAAATGCAATGACGTAACAAAAACACTTCCATTCATTTAAAACTTCATCATAAAACACTTCCATTCACTTACATGTTTGAAAACATCTTTAAAACAACGTAACAAAATTAAAAATACCTTATACTAATCTAAAGCCTAAGAAATGAAATACCATTGTCCTGTGCACATGTCACGGTCTTTACTTGCTATGCCCCTCATCAACCGTACAAGGGTGTCTTGTATTTACCTTAAATAGATGTAGCACACGACTTGGGGTATTTTAAGAAATACTTCGTAAGTGACCCCACTATTGGGGTCAAGGAATGCAAACACATGCTACTATGATTGGGGACCTATGGTTAAAATCATCATCGAGGTGGTCTCCAGTCCGGACAAAATTGGATGTGTAGTACTTCCCTACACATGATCCACACATGTGAGTGTTAGTCCACAAGTAGTTCGCACCCCCTGGAACCATAAGAGTTGGACTAATTGTCCGTGTCAGACGTCTAGAGGTTAGCACACCCCCTAAGTATCATGCAAGGCATGATCGTTATCATCGTCAACATAGTGTACATGTCCGTGAACACACAATATGCATGAGGTCCCTATGATTTTCATCTTTAAATCATTCTTATGACACAACCCTATACATTATTCACACATGACCATAGGTAACATGCATGCATTGGCCTTCATACGTTCATCATCATTAACATCAATTAGTGTTCTATCTTAGAAAACTCATCGTCATAATGCATCATGGTATTTAATACATGCACATCATCTTAATATGAAATATCATCATATTAAATCATCTCATCATGTTATCATGCATCATGTCATCGTCATGTCATCATCTCATATCATCATATACATCATCATATCATCATATAACAACATCACACTATTATATAACATCATCATATAGCATCGTCACATTATCATACAACATCATTATATCATCACATAACAAAAAGCATAAATGACATGTGCAAAGGCCACTAGGCACGTGTCATCATAAATAAGGCAAGTCCTCCAACCGAGCCGATATTAAGGCAACTTACTTGGTTGGTCTTAGTCAAAGTTCTATCAATCTCCAAATTTGCTTGCTTTTGTCCTTCGAATTCATTCTCAATTATGTTGAGACTTCACCTAATTTGAATATTTACTTA
Organism: Cucurbita moschata; assembly: GCF_002738365.1. Lineage (NCBI taxonomy): Eukaryota > Viridiplantae > Streptophyta > Magnoliopsida > Cucurbitales > Cucurbitaceae > Cucurbita > Cucurbita moschata. Next base: position 520,748 of record NW_019268607.1, on the reverse strand, counting down.
ATTGTCTTCCTAAAAATCAAATTCCATATTGTAGTGTTTCTAAATTGAGTTTGGTAGTAAAACTTACAATAAAAAAATGTCAATATTATTTAATGATGTTGAGGTCATACCATCCAAATATTGTTCGTTATTATATTATTTTCCTACAACAATTTAAAATGGATACTTGTTAGGAGAAGTATTTTAGGGAATAAGTTTTTGAGAGGTTAATGGAGAGTAAAAAACCCCTTACCACTTTTTTCTTATGTTTTATTATTATTATTTTTTTTAATTATTATTTTTTTTTTAATGGTTGTTACATCATATACCTCTAAAAAAAATTTCGTCCTCGAAAGTGTTTTAATCTCGGAATAACTTTGGTCCTTGTCTATCTGGAAAGGTTTATGGCCTGGAATGTGCATTAAGTCGGTCAAGTATTTACGAAGCATGAATATGTGACATATGTTATATATGGTAAAGAAGGACTGTGGTAGGGGAACCTATATGTCACTAATGTTAAGGATATTTAATATTGAATTATAGTGGACTATATATCATATTTGATATTTTATTATAGGCAAATATATTGTATCAATTTATTGATCTTTTCATATCCTTGTAATTTATTTGATTCTCAAAATGATTATAAACATAGAACTTTCAGACCATTTAGGTTTAGTGATTTTAACAAATATTCTCATGTATAAGAGCCTTTCAGTTTATAAACTTCGATCCTTTATTTTCAATGGCTTTTAAATTCTCTACTCATCTTCTTCTCCACTACCACTATTGGTTTTCATGCTGTAGTGGCGGTCTCCATGGCTGTCGCAGGCGGAGCCGATTGATTACTCTTCGGCTCCACCTTTTTGACCTCCAAATCATCCTTTGCAGGTCCACCCTTTGCCATACTCTATACATACAACATCACCTTCTCCAACACAACCGATTTCTCTCTAGCCAACATAGCCTCTTTCATTTTCTTCCAAATCGGTCCTTCATCCTTTACAAAAACCCTAACCTCAAGATCCTCATAAGCTTTCTCATAAAAAATATATGAAATCTCAACAAACCCACTAACCTTCAGCAAAGGTTTACCTTTGGGATCCAGGCGCCGTGCTGGCCTCTTCGCCAACCAAGTCGCAGCCAGCCTCCTCACCAAAATTGGCTCCTTGACCCATTGGGGCAACTCTTTGGGCTTCAACATTGTCTTCATCCCTTCCTCTCCGTCTATTGGAACTTCACCACCTGCTATGGCGCCGACTACTTCTCCACCGGCTCTGTCTACTGATCTTTTGGAGTCATCAAGGCAAACTCCAATTGCAAAATATGCTCGAGATATTCTTACTCATACTCATTTTCTCAACAGCAAACCAGTCCACAAGATGCAGACACCACTCCATCTCCATCCCTCTCTTTCTTTCGTCGTTGCAAATACACCACAGAGTCTGCATTCTCAAGTTTCTGCCCTCTTCTTCCTCTCTCTTGCCCTTTTCTCAAGATTAGAGTGACGGTTTTATAGCCCACAACCAATGGTTGTTTCTCAACACCGGATTGCTGATCATTCTATTTTCTCTAATCCTACTCTCTATCGATCTCCTGTTGGTGTCTTCTTTATTGACTTTCTCTTTGTCCCATCAATTTCTATTTTTCCAATTTCTTCCTGCTCCTTTCTCCGTTTCCATACTCTCTTTCAATTCATTCCTATTTCATTTTAAACTGCAATTTCTATATCTTCTAATATTAGATTTGCAGGAATTCTTATCAAGATTTTCTATTCTCTCTTTTTTGTTCTCTGTGTTACTTACCAAGGCCCTTCCAATGGCCCTCTCTCTATATTCTCCTTCTTTATCTGGGTTTCCTCCTCCTACTTTGTGGGTAGACATATTCTCGTTGGAGCCAAGTCAACATTGCCGCTACAATTTTTAATGCTCAAGAAAATACTATGCCGCCCAACTAGACGTCTTCTCCAAACCAAGTTGCTGACAAATTCACAAAAAATGTTTCTCGACCTCTCTTTGAATTTTTCATATCCAAGCTTCACGTTCGTTCAAATCCGACGCTCAGCTTGTGGGGGGTGTTAAGGATATTTAGTACTGAATTATATTTTACCATATATATCATTTCGATCTTTTATTATTGCCAAATATCTAGATTTTTGTCTTCCATTACGGCTTACCATAGGTATCATATTTGTCTTCCATCATGGCTTATCGTAGGTATCATATTTGTCTTTTTTATTATAGGCAAACATCTTATATCCATTTATTGCTATTTCTGTTTATTACTTTTTCCATATCCTTGTAATTTATTGATTTTCTAAATGATTATAAATAGAGAACTTTCCCTCCATTTAGGTGTGATGGTTTTAGCAAATATCCTCAACTGGTACGATCCGATCTAACATGTCGATAGGTCTGCTAAAGCATGGACTTAGCTTGTGCTTCATCTGAACCTTAGTATGTTGTTCATCGAGGCTACCTTCAAGCATACTTTATTATCTACTTTAAACTCTAGCCTCTACGTATTACATCAATGTAACATTTTTTTTTTTCTGTCTACACCAAGCTAGCATGCATCCACGTCCTAACATTTTGCACGACCTCATTAGTGGCTTGGACATACTATTCTTCGTTTAAAATGGATGACTATATCACATTCTATGACATTTTGTGCTGAAAGGAAACATTTATGTTCATCCCAGACTCATACTCTGAGAAATTTGTGTAATGCCACTATATAGAACCTTAAGTTTGCTTAAGGGTTTATCCTGTTACTCCCTTTCAAATTTATTTAGACTACTACAAACTAGTTTAAGAACCTCCTCAAAGATCTAGTTCATTAAACTATAGAAGTTGTGGGCATTAATGAGTTAAAAGACCTTCACTCATAACTACCACATTGAAACTTAAAGGAAAGCTTTGAAACATTATTTTTCTTGACTCCTACATTTGAGAGAACTTTTGTTTCTTGAAGTGTACCTCCTGTCTTTTGTTACCTTGATATGTCCCTTATATTCGGTAAATAATTGCATGCCTGGATTATATCCTCTTATCAAAACTAATGCAAAATGCTAAGGTGTCAATCCTAATGCTAGAAAACCTTAAATACGTAGTTCAGTCTTAATTCCTTACTTTCTCACTCCTCTTAACATGACTTGCTTTCTTCTTTTGTTGGGATTTATTCCTTAAAGTCTGGTAATTAATTATTTAGTTTATAACAATAATTTTTATTATTTTATTTGTAATTTAATTGTTATCCATTGTATGCAAATTCAAGATTATTAATGTAATCTTGAACAATATGTGGTTGACATACAAGAGGATCGTGTTCAAGTAATAGCCTAAAGGCTCTGTAGTATATGGATAAGGATGGGTGCTTTATCCTCGTACCACTATTGATACAACCCACTTTATAATCGTTACAAATGATTTGATCCAAATTTTTTGTGTGGAGACATGTAACTGGGGGTATCCTGTACAATGAGTTTGTATAAGAATAGAACAAGAAATATTTAATCACTCATTATAAATCCGTTAATTGAAAAGATTAATATTTCACATGATGATCATATGCGACTCGATCTTAATCCTGAGTGAGTTATGAACTCCTATCTGTGAGGGCTTGTCTTTCAATTTACATGGGTGAGAATGACTCTTTTCGCCGATTCAATATGCCTACCATTTTGGGGACTTGACCAAATAGAGAGTTGGGAACATAATATCATAAGATGAAATTCACTTCTTTTCATATAAGGAATGGAGATAAGTTGTTCTCTTAAGTACTTATTTTGAGACTTGAACAATGGAGCCCCACATACTCGTGGATATTTATATTAATATCATTTTCATGCTCTTAGGATTGTGTCGTATGTCGATCTAACGACATGATGAAATATGACACTCATCATCATATAGCATGCTCAATATGGAAAACATTATCATATTAAGGTAAACGTCACGCAATCATCATGCTCATCATATTGTCATAAAGTTCATCAAGCATATCAAGTACGTCATTCATCGAATTATATAATACTATGCACATCATAAAGCATCATAACTCATACATCATCGTATCTCGTACATCATCATAACTTATACATCATCATACACTCATACATCATCATATACTAGTATATGACATCATACGATACAACTCATGCATCATCATATAATAGTATATGGCATCATACGATAAAGCTCATACATCATCATATACAAACATATGACATCGTAAGACACAGTACATACATCATTATAACTTATACAAATTTTAGTCTATCCTGTAGTAAGGCCACTTACTTGGTTGGCCTTGGCTCAAGTACTCCCTAATTAGCTAAACATAAGCTATCGTTCCTTGAGAGCTGCTTCCTACGTTGTCGAGGTTTGTTTCCTATCACACCATTCACTACCTTTCATTAGTATTTCACAATTAAATTACTAATAATTCAATAAATGTGAAATACGTCTCTAAAACGACCTCGATTACCTTAACTGGGCTCGAAAATGGATCTAGGATGGTTGAAACAGCCGTGGAGCCACCAAAGCGTTGCCGGAGCGTCCAAACCACTCAAGCCGAAGGGTCACTTTCATAGCAACTAGACACATGGCAGCACCAGAGCAGCCCACATCGATGCAGGCATCTCGGGTCGAGGTTCGGTTCGGGTTGGCTAGTGGTCGCATTTACGGTTAGGCTGCTGACTATCTTTCTGTTTATGGACCGGGCTGCTGATTGGGTTTTTGTTTACGGATTGGGCCGCGAGTGAGTTAGGCTGCGGGCTGGTTTTGTTGGGTCAAGGGAACTTGGGCCTCGAGTTTGTAGAGCCAGGTATGAGTCGCGGGTTGCGGGCTGGATTGACATTTGGCTACTGGTCCAAGGAGGGATTTGGGCTTCGGGTTCTACAAGTGGGCTGGAGACAGGTTGCAGGCTAAACTATTAGGCTACGATGCGTTTGGGCCTCGGGTATTCGATTCTCGTCTGACCTGAATCCATTCGATTCGTTTGTAGAAACAAAATTCGCTCTGATACCAATTTGTAGAAAAATAAATTTGCTCTGATACCAATTTGTAGAAATTAAAGGCCGCTTCGATACCAACTTGTAGAAAATAGACGCTCGCTCTGAAACCAACTCGTTTAGATAACTCTCACGAAACTGTGAAGGGGGGTGTCAAGAGGGGAGAGACAAGGAGACAAAGAAATTATCAAAAGCCTTTTTCTATTTCACATAACTTTAACTCTTTCTTGCTCTACTTTTTGTTCTGTGACTCTTGCTCTACTTGTTATGCTTTTACAATGATAACTAAAGCCTATTTATAAGTTTTCGTAAGGCTAAAATTTGCCATAGCTACCGCATATTTTTCTCACCCATAAGCTACTCCTCCCTTAAATTGCGTATGACTTTTGACTGAAATAAAAAAACCAATTTTTTTTCTCTCATTTAAGCTTATTTTCCAACAAAACCACCCATCAACTTAAATGCTCATACTATCTGTCATGCCAATCATCCTCTTGTATTTGTCGAAAAGTACTTTCAGTAGCGGTTTTGTAAAGATGTCCACAACTTGATCCTGACTTGCTACATGCAGCAATTCCACATTTCCTTCCTTCACATGATCTCGGATAAAATGAAATCGAATGTCAATGTGTTTGCTTCTTTCATGGTTCACAAGGTTCTTGGCCAACTCAATTGTTGATTTGTTGTCAACTTGTATTATGGTTGCATCTCGTTGCTTTAGCTCCATCTCACTCAACAAATTTCTAAGCCATATTGCATGGCGCACACACCAAGATGCTGCTACATACTCAGCTTCACACGCCGAGAGTGTCACGATCGGTTGTTTCTTTGAGAGCCAAGTAAATGTTGTGTTGCCCATGAAGAATACATAACCCGATGTACTTTTTCGATCGTCTATGTCTCCGCACCAATCATTATAGAAGTAACCAACTAACTTGTAATCTTTTGTTCTTGAGTAGAATAACCCAAGTGACAATGTTCCTTGAACGTATCGTAGGATTCACTTCAAGGCCTTCCAATATGAATAAATTGGCTCCTCCATGAATCAGCTTACTATGCCGACACTTAATAAAAGATCTGGTCTGGTACATGTAAGATAGCGAAGGCTTCCCGCTAGGCTTTGGTACCTATTTGTATCTACTCATTCTCCTCCATCGTATTTTGAGAGCTTTGTACCTGATTCCATTGGTGTTGATACCGGGTTGCAATTTTCCATCTTGTACTTCTTTAAAATTTCCTTTGCATATTTCTCTTGTGATATAAAAATACTTGTTTCTCCTTGTTTAACCTCCAAAATGACGAAAAATTTCAACAGGCCCAAGTCTGTCATCTCAAATTCTCGCGTCATTGTGCTTTTGAATTCTTCTATCATTTCATCATTGTTGCTTGAGAAGATGAGGTCATCAACATAAAGAGCGACTAGTATCACATTACCTCCACTCTTCTTTGTATAAAGTGAATTTTCGTGGGGACATTGTTTGTACCCATTCTCCTTGAAGTATGTGTTGATACAAGTATTTCATGCTCGTGGTGCTTGTTTCAACCCGTAAAGCGCCTTCTTAGTTTTAGTACCTTCTTCTCTTCAACAATTTTCACGTACCCGAGAGGTTGTTCAAGATATACTTCTTCTTCAAGCACACCATTAAAGAATGCTGATTTGACATCCATTTGAAATATCGGCCACTTGAATTGGGCTACTTGGGAAATGATCAATCGGATTGTCTCCATTCTCGCGACGGGAGCAAACACTTTGTCATAGTCGATTCCCGCCTTTGCTTGTATCCCTTCACAACAAGTCGCGCTTTGTACCGCTCAATCTCGCCTTGAGCATTCATCTTTTTCTTGAATACCCACTTCACACTTATGGGCTGACTTCCTTCCGGTAATTCTATCACTTTCCATGTGTTGTTGCGATGGATCACTTTAATCTCCTCATCCATGGCAGTTTGCCACTTTGTGTCTCTCACCGCCTCTTCAAAGATGATATTTTCAACATCTACCAGAAGACAAACAAGGTGTACCTCATCTATCGAGTCATACAAATCTCGTAAATTTTGCATTTTGGGTTGTCGTGGTTCATCTTCATCATCGAAAATTTCTGAGTCTATTGGTGCACTTGTTGGTGTAGCGACTGATGATTCTCCAACTTCGATATTGACTTTCGTCGAATTGTTCCAGTCCCATTTGCTTGCTTCATTTACTCGCACATCGCGACTCACTATCACCATTTTGCTAATCGGGTCAAGTAGTTTGTATCCTTTTGTCTTCTCATCATATCCAATAAAGATATACCTTTTGCTTTTGTCTTCGAGCTTCGTTCTTTGTTGGTCTGGTACACGAGCATAAGCCACACTACCAAACACCTTGAGATGAGAAATTGTAGGCTTTTGTTCGCTCCAAGCCTCTTGTGGTGTTTGATCATCTAACTTCGCATGTGGACATCGATTCTATACATCGATGGCGCATTGCACAGCTTCTGTCCAAAATTCCTTCGGCATCTTTTTGCTCCTAAGCATTGAGCGAACCATGTCGAGAATGGTCTGGTTCTTTCTCTCGGCCACACCATTTTGCTGAGGGGTGTACGGTGCGGTTAGAAATCGCATTATGCCTTGCTCCTCGCAGTACTCCATGAAAGCCATCAAAGTATACTCGCCACCTCTATCGGATTGTACAGCTTTGATGTGTTTACCAGTTTCCTTCTCCACCATTACTTTGAACTTTTTAAACACCTCGAATGCCTCGGATTTTCCTTTCAGAAAGTAAGCCCAAGTTTTTCGTGAGTAATCATCGATAAAGGAAATAAAATACCTTTTTCCCCTGAAAGACTTGGGGTTAATTGGTCCACATATATCTGTATGGATCAACTCGAGGGGTTGTTTAGCCCAAAATTCAGCCTTCTTTTGAATTGAGGTTCTCGCATGCTTGCTGAGCACGCATTCTCCACAAAATTTTCCTTCAAAGTCCATGTTTGGTAGCCCATGTACCGCATTCTTCTTCGCTAACTCCTTTAGGCCGCCATGATGTAGTGACCAAAACGAAGATGCCAGAGTAATGCCTTGTCTTCTACATCAACTCTCAAACACTTTTCTTGTATGCTTCTTAAGTTCAATTTGTTCATTTGATTTCTTCCTATCTCGACTCGAGCAACCAAACGCTCTTTCTTATCCTTCAGGTGTAGCAGGCGGTCCTCTAACGAGTAACCTTTCTCTGTGAGTTGCCCCATACTCAATATGTTGGTCTTGAGGTCTGGTATGTAATAGACATCTTGGATTGACCCCATCACACCATCCTTTTGCAAGAAGTATATCGTACCTCGGCCTTTGACCTCCACCTTCGACGCATCTCCAAATGACACATACCATCTTCAATCTTTTGCATTTCGTTGAATAGGTGCTCGTGACCGCACATATGGTTGCTTGCCCCTGAGTCGAGGTACCACAGAGTGTCGTTATTGATGTTCTGTTCATCTTGAGTCATCAAGAGAAGATCTTCATCTGTTACGTCTTCCAAGGCTAGGTTGGTTGTTCCTTCCACCCTTTTTCCGGCTCGACATGCTTTTGCAACATGCTCCATTCTGCTACAAGTGTAACATTTTTCAGAGTTACAATCATTCATGTAATTACCATATTTTTTACATTATAGCACTGAATGTTTGATCGGCCACCTCTTCCTTGACTGCGTCCTCTTCCACGCCAATTTGCTTGGCTTGATAGTCTTTTCTCCTGGTAGTTTTCTTCGTAGCTATTGTCTTGACCACCTCGACCATTCCCGCGACTTCCACAACCTCTACCTCGAAAATTTTGTGAGTAGAGTACTTTTCCATCTTCTATTGATGCCTTCGTCTGAAGCTTGATCGAGTGGCTCCTCCTTCTTTTTCTTGCGTTGCTCGTGTGCCTCAAGAGAACCGACAAGCTCATCGACTGTGAACTTCGTCAGGTCCTTTGACTCTTCTATGGCACATACGACATTCTCGAAGTTGTCTGTTAAGACCTCAACATTTTCTCCACAACCTGCGTCTCGGGTAACATTTCTCCATTTTGATTTAGCTGATTTGCCATGGTTTGTACACATGTAATATAGTCAGATACATTTTCTGGCTCCTTCATCTTCACGCTCTCCAACTCGCCACATAGAGTTTGGAGACGCACCTGCTTGACTCGATCGGTTGCTTTGAACACCTTTTCTAAAGTGTCCCATGCTTCTTTTGAAGTAGTTGCCCTTGCAAACTTCTCAAAACCCAACTCATCAATGGCTCGAAACAGCATGCATAATGCTGCCTTATCCTTTGAACGTGCTTCCTTTAGCGCCTTGTTTTGCGCTGCCATATAACCCGTGGTAACCTTTGATTTTTCGAAACCTTCTTCGACCACCTCCCGCATCTTGCAAACCAAGCAGAGCTTTCATTTGGATGCTCCAATTCTCGTAGTTCGTCTTCATCAATCGTGGTAGCGGTATTTGTCCCATCATGTTCGCCATCGGCTCTGATACCAATTTGTAGAAATAAAATTCGCTCTGATACCAATTTGTAGAAAAAATAAATTTACTCTTATACCAATTTGTAGAAATTAAAGGTTGCTCCGATACCAACTAGTAAAAAATAGACGCTCGCTCTGAAACTAACTCGTTTAGATAACTCTCACGAAACTGTGAAGGGGGTGTCGAGATGGGAGAGACAAGGAGACAAAGAAATTATCAAAAGCCTTTTTCTATTTCATAGAACTTTTAACTCTTTCTCAAGCCTATTTATAAGTTTTCGTAAGGCTAAAATTGGCCATAACTGCCCCATATTTTTCTTACCCACAAGCCACTCGTTTCTTGAATTGCGTATGTCTTCTGACTGAATTAAAAAAACCAAATTTTTTTTTCCTCTCTCATTTAAGTTTTTTTTTTCCCTCTCTCTCTCATTTAAGTTTATTTTCAACCATCGTCTTCCTTACCCAACTCAGCGTGATTCTCTAGCATTCTTTTCTCTCTCCTCGATGTGACAGTTTACGATGCCATCTTCTTCTTCTCTCTCTCACGAAGTTTTGTGGTTGTTGGACGTTTGTGGAGGTAGATCAGAAATTCTTCCAAAAGTTCAACTTTTCGAATTTCCTCTCGAAGGACGACGATGCACATTGTGAATCCTCTTTGGGGAATATACTAAGGTCAGTGAGGTCTTTCATGGTTGATCTGTTTGGTTAAAATGCGAGGCTAAGGGTTTCGATGTCACGGGTTTCCCCGCTGGAGCTTTTCTTCAGTTTTCTCCTTCTCTCAAATTTCTTTTCATCTCTTCTTTGGTTGTAGTTGTTCTGAGCGGTTTGAGGAGGTTATTGACGTTCATGTGGCGATGGTTGAAGGTTGAGGGAGGCGTTGTGAGGGTTCGGGGAACACGATTCCACGTGGGTCGCAGAATTACCGGCGACTAAGTTTTTTTTGTATAATTTCGATTCGTTACATTATCTACCCTTACAAAAAAACTTTTTGTTAAATAAAAGCTATGTTCCTTATTTAGTTAGGTTGTTTTTACATCTCAAAAACTTCTTAATTCACGCCAATGGAAGAGCGTAATTCTAGCTGCCCATTTTTGCCCAACTTGGGCAAAGTCTTCGCCCATTTTTCTATTTTTGTGTAATTAGTTTTTCTATTTTTGTAATTAGATTTGTTATTTAAACAATTCAACTGAAGAGAAATAAAACATCGAGTCTTCAGCAAATCTCAGCGAATCTCTCTCCCTCTCTCCTTTTACTTCCACTATTTTTTCTTTCGAAGAAACCTTCAGCCAGTTTTTCGTCGACACTTCCCTCCGAATTGATAGAGTCAACAAGTGGTATCAGAGCCAGGTTGAAGCGATCGGTGGTATATCATTACAGAAGAGCCAATCCTATCAACAATCAAGTTGAATAGCTCAAGTGGTTAGAGCGTCGACCTAACAACACACAGGTCTCAGGTTTGAGTAGAAGAAAATGCAAAGCGCGAAAATATAACACATCATGTGGTCCATCCTGAGTAGGCTCGCTCACTCCTCCACGCATGTGGTCCATCCTGAGTAGGCTCGCTCACTCCTCCACGCCGCCGCCAAGTGCCGGCATCTCCATCACCACCACGAAGAGGCCGACGCCGTGATGACGGGCGTCGAGTTGTTGTTGAGCGAGTGATCAGAGAGACATCAGTACCAGAATCGGTTGGTGTTTGCCGCCATATTACGATCTGTGCCCCCAAGCATACCGCTTCAGCTGTCGACAAGGAGGGCCGTCTACTCCTCACGGAGGAGGAATGGTTTGCACTGGTTTGCACGCCTAAAGCTCCGCGACAGCACCGGCGAGAGCAACGGGCCCTCCTCAAGCCGCAAAGGCGGTAAGAAGCCATGGAAGTCCCACGGGCGCACGGGCAAGAAAGATGGGGATCAAAAGAAGGAGTCGACCAACGGCAGGCCGATCCAGTGCTCGAACTGTGGGAAGAGAGGTCACCTGAGCAAGCTCAGAAACAAGGAGAAGGCCGAAAAGGCCCATGTAGCTCAATCTGAGGAAGGACGAGCCAGCTCTCTTCATGGTAAGTGCATGCGTCCCCAATCTCGATTCCAAATCCATAGAGGGGAGGTAATCAATGACAACGTCGAACCCGAGAAAGAGCTCCAGCTGGGCGTAGCAAAGGCGGCACCAGCTGGGGAGCCAATTCGACTTAGAGAAGGAGCTAGTGTTCGCTTAGATCGGCGAAAGGGACGAGCAATACGAGCATCGGCGATGGATCCTCGACAAAGGGGCAACAAACCATATGATCGGGGCTAGATCAACGTTCTCCAAGCTCGACTCGGGGATTCATAGGACGATAAAATTCGACGACGGCTCCGTCGTCGAGATCGAAGGGCGCAACACCATCTTGTTCGTCAGCAAGGGAGGAGAGCACAGCAAACTGACCGACGTCTACTTCATCCTGAGGCTCAAGGCTAACCTTGTGAGCCTGGGTCAACTCGATGAGACAGGCTGCTTCATTTCCATTGAGCGCGGACTACTCAAAATCTGCGATAATCAACGACAGCTGCTCACGCAGGTTCAGCGCATGACAAACCATCTTTACATCCTGGAGTTAGAGATAGAGCAACCTGTCAGCCTCTCGGCCAAGGTACGGGCACTTAAACGAGGTATCTTGGAGGTGGCCTCTCGGCCAAGGTACGGGCACTTAAACGAGGTATCTTGGAGGTGGCACACAAGGTACGGGCACTTAAACGAGGTATCTTGGAGGTGGCACACAAGGTACGGGCACTTAAACAAAGGCGTGAACAAGTTGTGCGATGGGTGCCTCATCGACAAACAGAGGCGCACACCCTTTCCATCTCGAATATCCTACTGTGCTGATGAGCCCGTTGGAGCTTGTACACGATGATATCTGCGGGCCCATCAAATCGGCAACCCCAGGTGGTAAGAGTTTCTTCCTCTTGTTAGTCGATGACAAAAGCCGCTTCATGTGGCTGACCCTGCTGCAAACGAAAAGTGAGGCGGCAGAGGCAGTGAAGCGCATTAAAGCGCGAGCGGAGGCCGAATGTGAGAAGAAGATGCGAGTGCTGCACACAGACCGAGGTAGAGAATTCACCTCGGCAAGTTTCGGTAAGTACTGCGATGAGATCGACATACAACGGCACCTAACGGCGCCCTACTCCCCCCAACAGAACGAAGTGGTGGAGCGCCAAAATCAGACCATCGTCGGGACAGCGAGGTCATTGCTGGTGACGGCCGGGATGCCTGGGAGATTCTGGGGAGAGGCAGTAATGACGGCCGTCTATCTCCTCAATCGGTCACCAACCCGAAGCCTCGACGGGAAGACGCCATATGAGGCTTGGTACAACAAAAAGCCAGCGGTACAACATTTCCGCGTTGATATGAACCAAGAGACATCAATCATACGATATACTTCAATGAATATGTGAAGAAAATGTTGTCAAAATTATCAAAAGAGGTTGCAATTCATGCCACATTGAAGAGGAATGAAGTTTGATGATTATAAATTTTGGGTGGGTTACAATTTAGAGTTATTGTATTTCATTATTGTATTTTAAGACTTTTAATTTACTTTAGGTTACAATTACATAATGGTTAATTATGACCATTAAGTATGAATGTTACAACTTTTGGAATGTCTTTAATAGTTTCATTTTGAGGCTATATAAAGCCATGTATGTTGTATTTGTAAGGTAGACTTGGAAAATATAGTAAAAGAAGCATTTGTTCTTTTCTTTAGCCAATGGCTAGGTTTCTTTGCAATTCTATGTAGTTTAGGTTGCATGTAGAATCATTCAAGCTCGACATGATCAATCTTGCTTGTGGAGTGATTCGAATCTCAAACAACTGTTTGAGATATTAGATCAACAAGAATCATTCAAGCTAGACATGATTTATCTTGCTTGTGGAGTAATTCGAATCTCAATCAAGTGTTCTTGCCTTGAGATATTCGATCAACAAGGTAATCCGAATCTTATTCCCCTTGTAGTTGATTCCTTATCTTATCATTTGGTATCAGAGCTTCAGGCTCAAGATCGGATATATGTTTCCTTTGCATTTTTTTTCAATTTGATTTTTATTTACTTTCATCTTTTTAGATTTTAATCGACCCAGAGTTCAAAATTCAATTTTTGCTCTATTCAAAATTTTGAGAGGTGAGATTGAGAGCTTCATTTGTGTAAATAAGTGCAAACAGAGTGGCCTAAAAAAAATCCTTGAGTGTATATACATGAGAGATTGTTGTGAGGGCCTTTGTATTTCCATATCTTATGTTTTGCACCAAAGTTTCACAAATAGATTCGAGGATGAATCCTCTTGAAGAAGTGGAGAATGATATGAACCAAGAGACATCAATCATACGATATACTTCAATGAATATGTGAAGAAAATGTTGTCAAAATTATCAAAAGAGGTTGCAATTCATGCCACGTTGAAGAGGAATGAAGTTTGATGGTTATAAATTTTGGGTGGGTTACAATTTAGAGTTATTGTATTTCATTATTGTATTTTAAGACTTTTAATTTACTTTTGGTTACAATTACATAATGGTTAATTATGACCATTAAGTATGAATGTTACAACTTTTGGAATGCCTTTAATAGTTTCATTTTGAGGCTATATAAAGCCATGTATGTTGTATTTGTATGGTAGACTTGAAAAATATAGCAAAAGAAGCATTTGTGCTCTTTTTTAGCCAATGGCTAAGTTTATTTGCAACTCTATGTAGTTCAAGTTGCATGTAGAATCATTCAAGCTCGACATGATCAATCTTGCTTGTGGAGTGATTCGAATCTCAATCAAGTGTTCTTGTCTTGAGATATTTGATCAACAAGAATCATTGAAGCTAGACATGATCGATCTTGCTTGTGGAGTGATTCGAATCTCAAACAAAGTGTTCTTGGCTTGAGATATTCAATCAACAAGGTCATCCGAATCTTATTCCCCTTGTAGTTGATTCCTTATATTATCACGTGTGTTCGGCTGCGTCGCATACATGAAGGTAACACGTCCCCACCTCGCCAAGCTCGATCCCAGGGGGCTGAAGGTCGCCTTCATCGGCTATGAACCTGGAAGCAAGATGTACAGACTCTATGATCCTATAGGGGGGCGAACTCACGTGTCTCGCGACGTCGTCTTCGACGAAAGCACCTTCTGACAGTGGAATGATGAGATCGAGGCAGACCATAATCCAAATCAATTCATGGTGGAGTACCTCGTCACCAAGTTAGAAGAAGGAGGAGCTTAGCATCAAGATTCGACACTGGATGCCGATCACGATACTGATCTGGAGGCCAGGTACCGGAGGATGGACGACCTAGTGGGAGGAGGTGAACCACCTGGACTGGCAGCGCGCGAGCTCGAAGAAGTGGCCGAACTACATGCCATCAGTGCAGATGAACCGAACACTTTTGCCGAAGCAGAAAAGAACCCATGCTGGCTGAAGGCAATGCAGGAGGAGATGACATCCATCACCGAGAACCAGACGTGGAGTCAGGAGGATATGCCGCCGGGACACCGAGCCATAGGGCTCAAATGGGTCTTCAAACTGAAGCGCAACGAAAAAGGAGAAGTTTTGAAGCACAAGGCTCGTCTGGTGGCGAAGGGCTACGTCCAAAAGCAAGAAGTGGACTTCGAAGAGGTATTTGCGCTAGTGGCAAGGTTAGAATCCGTTCGTCTCTTGCTGGCAATTGCGGCACATTACTCTTGGGAGTTTCACCATATGGAAGTAAAGTCTGCTTTCCTTAACGGAGAGCTAAAGGAGACCGTCTATGTCCGACAACCACCTGGCTTCCTAGACAACGACAACTCCGATAAGGTACTGCACCAGAACAAAGCACTCTACGGGCTTTGACAAGCCCCACGAGCTTGAAATGCGAAGCTCGACAGTACCCTACTGTCACTGAAATTCAAACGATGTACCTCTGAGCATGGCATGTACACGCACGGCCATGGCAAGCAACGGCTGATCGTGGGAGAGTACGTCAATGACCTCATAATTATTGGAGGCGACGTGAAAGTCCTCGAAAGGTTCAAGAAGAAGATGTCAAAAAACTTCGAGATGAGCGATCTCGGCATGCTCAGCTACTACCTCGGCATCGAAGTGCAACAAAATTTTACCGGCATCTCCGTCTACCAAAGTGCATACGCGAAGAAGCTGCTAGGCATAACTGGGCTTGTGGACAGTAATCCTACAAGGACGCCAATGGAGGCCCGACTCCAACTAAGGAAGGCCGGCACTACGACGACAGTCGACTCCACCAATTACCGCAGCATTGTCGGGAGTCTGCGCTATCTGGTAAACTCTCGTCCTGATCTTGCTTATTCTGTTGGATATGTGAGAAGGTTTGTGGAAGCACCTAGGGAGGAGCATTTAGTGGCTGTCAAGCACATCCTGCGCTATGTAGCCGGAAACAAAGGCTAGGGTGTAAGATACTGCGCAGGAAGAGGAAAGAAGAAACTCAAGCTGGTCGGCTACAGTGATAGTGACATGGCCGGTGACGTTGATGATCGTAAGAGCACCAGCGGAATGATCTACTTCCTCTCAGGCGGCGCGATCTGCTGGCAATCAACAAAACAGAAGGTAGTTGTTTTGTCTTCCTGCGAAGCAGAATACATCGCCGCTTCGATGGCAAGAACACAAGGGGTCTGGCTTGCGCGACTAATGGAAGAACTCATCGGGAGGGAAAGTGATCCACCAATGCTATACATAGACAACAAAGCTACAATCTCCCTGATAAAAAATCCAGTTCTGCACGACCGGAGCAAGCACATAGAAATCAGATTCCACTACATTCGAGAATGTGCAGATTGAGGACTCACAAAGATTGATTTCATCCAAATAAAGGAACAACTTGGAGACATTTTCACCAAGTCCCTGGTGCAAGTAAAATTTGAAGAACTAAGCTAAAAAATCGGAGTTTAAATAATAAGGTAGATATAGCACAGCTTTTAGGAGGAGATTGTTAAATAAAAGCTATGTTCCTTATTTAGTTAGGTTGTTTTTACATCTCAAAAACTTCTGAATTCACGCCAATGGAAGAGCGTAATTCTAGCTGCCAATTTTTGCCCAACTTGGGCAAAGTCTTCGCCCATTTTTCTATTTTTGTGTAATTAGTTTTTCTATTTTTGTAATTAGATTTGTTATTTAAACAATTCAACTCAAGAGAAATAAAACATCGAGTCTTCAGCAAATCTCAGCGAATCTCTCTCCCTTTCTCCTTTTACTTCCACTATTTTTTCTTTCGAAGAAACCTTCGACCAGTTTTTCGTCGACATTTTCCTTAGAATTGCCAGAGTCAACACTTTTGTCCTTGAAATTTTCAAACTCTTGTACTACCTCGGGGTATTATTCTCTTATTCATCCTCGTGCACCCACGTGTCCCCCTTGGTATGGTGGCTCCGACACAACACCAAAACGAACGTAATGTCCATGGTTGTGTAGCACTTTCACTTCCTGGGTTAAAATTCTATTGGTTTTCCTCGTAACTCAAATCTTCATTGAGTTGGAGGGGCTCGTAGTCTATTATTTGTATAGGGCCCGTCATGTATTTACTCTACATCTACACTTGAATTACCTCGTGTACTTCTGAGAGGGAGGGAGGTAAGGCTAACTTATACGCTACATACCAATTCACTCGACAATTTTTATAGGTCCAATGCATCTAGGACTTACTTGCCCTTACGTCTGAACCTCAAGAAGCCTCTCATGGGTGCTACCTTTAGGAATACGTGGTCCCCTACCTCAAACTCTAAGTTTCTACGTCTTACATCAACCTAACTTTTTTTTTGTCAACTTTGAGCGGTATGCATTCTCGCTCAAATTTTTTGGATAGTCTCGTTGGCGACTAGGACTAGCTCGAGTCCTACTAGCTCTCTCTCACCTACCTCATCCCAACATAGCGGGGGCGTGCACCATTTTCCATAAAGGGTCTCGAACAGTGTCATTCAAATAGTGGCTTGAAAGCGCAACTTCCCTTAAAGTCTAATACATAAGAACGTAGAATGTCCTCTAAGATTTGGCACTCTGTTTGTCCATCTGTTTGGGGGTGGAAGGAGGTGCCAAAGTCGAGCAGAGTACCCAACACTTTTTGAAGTTCGCACAAAACGCTGACGTAAAGCGTGGATCTCGATTCAACACTATAGCACTAGAACTCCATGAAGTCTTACTATTTCTTCACAAACAGTTGTATCAACTATATATGTGCCTTTCTAAGGTAAGAAGTGTGCCAACTTGGTCAACCTATCATCAATTACCCAAATCGTTGTATAGCCTTTAAGCGTTTTGGGTAATACTACTATGAAGTCAATTGTTATGTTTTCCCACTTCCACTCCGGTATACTTAAGGGCTATAACATCCCCGCTGTCTTTTGTCTAGAAGCTTTCACTTGTTGTAAACCTAAGCAGTTGCTCACAAACTTGTTCACGTCCCTCTTCATGCCCTTCCACTAGAAATGTTGTTTTAAATCTTGGTACCTCTTAGTACCTCATGGGCACATGACAAATGGCGAGTTATGAGCTTCCGTCAATATCTCTTTCCTTAACTCCTCTATTGCCAGGACACATAGGCGTCCCTGATACAATAGTTCTTCATCTGAGGACATTGAGAGTCTGTCTACTGGAATTTCGTCTAGCTAGCCTAGGACTTTCTGTACGTTAGGATCCTCTCGTTGGGAGGTAATAATTCTCTGCCTAAGCGTAGGTTGCACGGTGAGTCTGGCCAGCTGTGCTATGATTCCCTCGGTCGCTACAGCTATGCTGGCTTGCTCAAATTCTCTTTGTACCCTTACTTCCCTTGTAATGAGGGTCGACGAGTAGGTCATCTTTCTTCAAAGCGTCTGCGACCACGTTTGCTTTTTCAGGGTGGTACTGCATATCTACAACGTAGTCCTTCACCAATTCTAGTCAGCTCTCTGCCTCATATTTAACTCTTTCTAGGTGACGAAATATTTTAAACTCTTGTGGTTGGTAAAACTTTGAGTTTTCTCTCCATACAAGAAGTGTCGCCAAATTTTTTACGGGACACTATAGCGGCCAACTCTAGGTCGTGGGTAGGGTAATTCTTTTCGTATCCTTTTAATTGACGAGACGAGTATGCAAAAACCTTACATGTTGCATTAACACACATCCTAGTCCCTTCTTGGACACGTCACTATAGATTACGTACCCTTCTAAGCTTTCAGGTACTGTGAATACTTGGGCTGTTACCAATCTCTCTTTTAGGTTCTGGAAGCTTGCCTCACAAGCATCATTCCATATAAATGATACCTTTTTTCTCGTTAACTGTGTCAAAGGCAAGACTATCCTAGCGAAGTCCTGCACAAACCATCGATAGTATCCCGCTAGTCCCAAGAAACTCCGTACTGATGTTATCGTAGTTGGGCGTTCCCACTTTGTGACCGCTTCGACCTTAGTGGATCTACGGATACTTCGTCCTTTGTCTCCACGTGTCCTAGGAAAAAGCCTTGTCATAACAAATATTCACACTTTGAGAACTTTGCGCATAACTTGTTCTCTCTTAGGGTGGCTAGGACTTTTCAGAAGTGTTCCTGGTGTTCCAGGTTTGTTTTCGAGTACACTAGGATGTCATCAATGAGCACGATCATGAAAGTGTCTAGACAGTTCTTAAACCCTCGGTTCATTAACATTATTAACACAGCTGGAGCATTGGTAAGGCCAAATGACATAACTACAAACTCCTAGTGATCGTACCTTGTCCTAAATGCTGACTTTGGTACATCTTTTTCTTTAATCTTTACTTAATGGTAACCTGACCACAGATTTATCTTAAAAAATACCGCTACCTCTCTGAGATGATCGAATAAGTCTTCCATTCTAGGCAGAGGGTATTTGTTCTTTATGGTTCTCTTATTTAGCTCTCTGTAATCGATGCATAGATTCATCGATCCATCTTTCTTCTTAACAAACAACACTGCCACACTCTAGGGGGATACGCTAGGTCGAATGAACCCTTTATTCAGTAAGTCTTGTAATTTTGCCTTGAGTTCCTTCAACTCTACTGGCACCATGTGATAGGGTGCTTTGGAAATAGGCCCAGTTCCTAGCTCATGTTCGATGACGAAGTTGACCACTCAGGAAGGGAGTATTTCAGGAAGATCATCCGGAAATACATCTGGGAACTCGTTTACTATTGGCACGTTTTCTAGGGTCTTTTCTTTTCCTCTTACGTCTACGACACATGCTAATATAGCTCATTCGCCTTGTTGGACTAACCTCTTTGCTTTCATCATCGAGACTACCTAGGGGGTAATCCCAGTACTCATGCCTTTAAATTTAAAGGTAGGTCCCACCAGTTGCAAAATTTTTACTTCCTTTTTACAACAGTCTATACTAGCACGGTTTTCGACTAGCTAATCCATGCCTAGTATGATGTCGAAGTCCATCATGTTTACTACCATCAGGTCAACGCTTAGAGTTTCGTTCCCTATGATTACTTTGTCATTCTTTACTCTATCCCTAGCTACTAAGTCTACCCCTGAAGGGGTGCTTACAAACATTTCATGCAATAAGGGTTCTAACTCAAACCCCGTCTCTGATCCTTCTTGAGGTGGACTCTCTTCAACCTCACCTCGTCTTCTACCTCTAATAGGAGATCATCCCCTTCCTTGTCGTACACTTTCACATGGTCTAGGTAGCATGGTTCTAGAAACCAAGATAGCATCTCTTAAGTCTAAGGTTCATCAGTATGCATATATATTATTAAAAATATATATACTAAAGACACATCATATTGCAAATAAAATCACTCAGCATACAACAAATCACATCATACTTTATAATAAATACATGAAATATCACAACAATTTCAGTAATATCAACAGAAAAATGCATGCGAGTTCGAAAATGTTTCTCTTTTCTTATCTTATGCAAGACGTACCTGACGGTGATGGGACTTCGACAATGGGACCATGGAATGTGTCAAGCTTACATCGTAGGCTAGTCTACAAAATCTAAAACCTAGAGCTTTGATATCAACTGTAACGATTCTAAATTTCCACGTACTTAGAGTCGCAACTAATGTCTCATGTTCATCTATAATGTGGAAATATAACTCTTATATGAACATCATTTATAACGTAAACTTTGAAAAACGCTCAAAACAACTTCTTATCTGGAAAACATAGTCCCGTCTTACGTATTTAAATACAAAATACTGAAATTTAGAGAAAATAAAAGCAATACGAAGTAATTAAAACAATGAAGTGCATAACAACCTATTCTAACCTAAAACTACAAATTTAAATATGAATCTACCACATGCACGTGCAATAGTCTCTACTCGCGATGCTGCTGTCCTCCATATAAGTGCGCCTTGCCTTTACCGGAAAGTGGCCCCACTATAGGGGGTCATGCAAATACAAACACATGCAATCATGATTTAGAGACCTATCTCTAACAACATAGGGGTAGCCTCTAGTCTCGAACAAATTGGATGTGTAGTACTTTCCTACACACGATTCACATGTGCGAGTGTGAATCTCCAGGGTGCTCATACACCCCCTGGACCCTCTGGACAAGCTAATTTGTAGTAACATCCCGAGGTTAGTGTAACCCCATAGTGTCATATGCCTCATGAACACCCTCATCTGTGCGCATTCGCACTCATCATCATATTGTGTGCGTTCGCGCTCATCATCTCTAGGGGAAGTACCCCTATGCTTATGAACTTACAACATGCATGAGGTCCCTCTAAATCCATCATAATGTCTTTTCTGACACAACCTCTAGTCTCATCTCTTTGTCACTCTAGGTAACACATACTCGTAGATATTTATATTAATATCATTTTCATGCTCTTAGGGTTGTGTCCTATGTCGATCTAACGATACTCAATAAGTGACCCCAATATTAGGGTCATGGAATGCAAACACATGCAACTCATACTTAAGGACCTATAGTTAAAACCATCATAGGGGTGGCCTCTAGTTCCAACAAAATTAATGTGTGTGCGAGCGAGAGTCTTCAGACGGTTCGCACGCCCCCTGGACCTATCATAGTCGGGCTAATTGTCCGTAGCCAGATGTTCGATGGTTAGCAAATCCCGAGTGTTATGTGAGGCATCGAGTTGCCCAACAAGTCAATTCTATGCTTTTTTGGGTGAGTTGTAGATTGAGAAGAATTTATAATCATTAATGCCACACACTTAAAGACGTTCGTTTAAATCAATTCATTTAACTAGAGGGAAGTATTAGGTTTCCAACGAACTTTCGAGGCAAATAACTTAGGCTAACGAGAAGGTATGAAATCAATCCCAAGCTCTTCCTTATAACACCATTTTAAGTTTCATGAAGAAATCAAGGGGAGTGTCATGATTAGAGCAGGTGAGAGGCGTTTTAAAACGGCGGCGGTATTGGACATGCGCGTCTTCCTCTTTACAGAGGAAGATGATGATGACGTGGCCAGTTCAGTTGAGCCCGCCATGTCAAACCGAACCGTGACCCTCCCTCAATTTTTCTTAATTTTAATCCTTTTCTAGACCAGTTTTCATGAAAACTTTATGGTTATAGAAACTTTTGACACCCGAAGGATTGTGTCAAAGAAAATTTGAAGAAATTGGGATACCAATTTCTCGAGAACGGAGGTCCCGTACGTCAACTACGAGGTAAGTAACCATCAGATTTTTCTTAAGAAATATTTGTAGGAATTGCTTGAATTTTTATATAAACATTAAACCTAGTATGAATTAAAGATGTATGAAAGAAAAATATCAAGAACCATGAGTTAAGACCCTAAACGGATCAAATTTCTTGAGATTTAAGTAACATCAAAATAACCCACTAAATGAATTCCGCTACCCATGAACTTTTAATTCTGAGCATACTATGGTATGTTAAGATTATATATGCAATTTGATAGTCATTGCACAAAGTGGAGTAGTTAAACCAAATAAAATGACCATAATGCCCCTAAGGCAACTTACCTTCGGTTCATGATCTAAATGACCTCTAAATGCTATGAAACTTTGTAGTTTTCATTTTTTTCATTTTTTTCATTTTTTTTAATGATTGATGACATACTCAAGTCTAAAAGGAATTGGAACATTTTCAGAGGTAAAACCAAGAATTAGGTGGTAAAATGACCAAAATGCCCCCATGACCTTTTAAGGTATTTCAAGGTCTAAACCCCTCTAAGTGACTTACTACTTCTTACAAAGTCTATTCATAAGGGCATAAAGATATTTTCAAGATTTCAAGTTGTTAAAAATGAGAAGCTTTGATACTATGTTAAGAATGAGAAAAATAACTTGGATCGAAAGTCCAATTTTCATTAATGTTCATGACGTTTAAATAGGATACAAGCAACCAACGAAATCATAGAAATAAGAGAAATCCATAATCTCATTGTTTCATTTTTTATTCGCAGTAACTATATTTATTTTCGAGCACGAGTTTTTGTCGGTAAAAAAGAAATCAAATGGATTCAAGGGGGCTTTTCGAGAACGTATCAATAAGCTAGACCCATGCTTCGAGTTGTTTCATGCCATAAATAAACGCGAACACTCAAGAAATCCGTCGGACAGGCAGATTCACATCTCTTACAACCAACACAGTCTTCTGTTCTTGGAGCCGAAGCTATTTGCTTAGCTTTACATCCGCCCCAAGGTATCATTTCTAATACATCTGTGGGGCAAGCTCGGACACATTGAGTACACCCTATACATGTATCATAAATCTTTACTGAATGTGACATTGGATCTAGAATTCTTTTTTAAGACTATAAATTTTCGATCGAGTAAATTTGTAAATGAATTATATATTTAGATACCAGATGAGTCAATAATTGATCAGAATTTTTATAATCAATCTACTTTCAGATTAACTCATGCGATAGGACCAAGATACTTTGATTTTTTACGTTTTCGCAAACATGATCATGGATTACGTATCATACAGATAATTTGACTTGATGAATATCAGAATTTATCCGATAAATAAATACTACTTATTCAACAAATTCGATTGATTGATACGAGTTGATTTTCTGTTACGATAAATTGACGAAACAATAGCTGGGCCAATAGCTGCTTCAGCCGCTGCAATAGCTATAACAAAAATTGAGAAAATATTCCCTTTTAATTGGCGACTATCAAAAAAATCAGAAAATGTTACGAAATTCATATTAACTGCATTCAGTATAAGCTCAAGACACATAAGGGCCCTAACCATATTTCGGCTCGTGATTAATCCATAGATACCGATAGAAAATAAATAGGCACTTAGAATAAGTACATGTTCGAGCATGATTGACCAACTCCTTATCAATTCCGATTCATTTCAATATGAACAAAAATGTAATAGATTCAATTCAATTGACAAAAAAAAAATACAGAACAAGGGAATATATTGGTAATCGATCGAATAAAAGAATTTTTATTTTAGACAGAAACAATCTTCAAATAGAATTGAAGGGGAATGTGTGCGATAACATAGAACAAAGTTTAATTTATGCTATTTCTAACTAAAGATTTATTACTGGCGAGCCACGGCAATTGCGCCGATCAAAGCAGCTAAAAGAATGATCGAAATTAGTTCAAATGGAAGAAAAAAATATGTTGATAAATGAATTCCAATTTGTTGACTATTACTTATTAAATCTGGCTCTAGAATCTGGTTTGATCTTGTAGTCCAAATAATCCCATACCATGACGTATCTACAATAGTAGTCATTAGTGAAACAAAAATACTTGTACAAACCAGAAAAGTAACTCCATTCCCAACGGTCCAAAGATTCAAATCTTTGGAATATTCTGAACCCTTCATGAACATCACAGCAAATATGATTAAAACATTTATAGCTCCCACGTAAATAAGGAGTTGCGCGGCAGCTACAAACTGGGCGTTTGCTAAAATATAGAATAAGGATATAGAAACAAGAACCAGTCCCAACGAAAAAGCAGAATAAATGGAGTTATTAAATAATAGTACTCCCATACTTCCTAAAATAAGNTATATTTATTTTCGAGCACGAGTTTTTGTCGGTAAAAAAGAAATCAAATGGATTCAAGGGGGCTTTTCGAGAACGTATCAATAAGCTAGACCCATGCTTCGAGTTGTTTCATGCCATAAATAAATGCAAACACTCAAGAAATCTGTCGGGCTAAATGATGCGGAGAAGGCTAGTGACATTGATCCCAACAAGACTAAATGAACTAATTGGTTCTATAGGATATACTATAAATAAAAATTAGTACATTCCCCCATCCACTTACAACCAATTTCTAAAAGGGAGGAAAAATCCTAACTGATTACACTTTATAAAATATATTTCATAAGTAATCTTATATCCTAAATCAAATTTCTTAATACAAGTTAATTAGAACAATTTTGAAATCGAAACCAAGTTAGAGCCTAAGAAACGTTTAAAGGGATTACCTCAAGTAATTCTTCCCAAAACTCAAGACTCTTCTATAATTATCTAAAGAACTCATTATGACTTCATGAAATTCTAAATGACTCAGGTATGTTACTAAGTTTTGTAGAGCTTAAAAATGCATAATACGACTTATGTTTCCAGAAATTACAAACCTTAGAATTTACATAATGTTGAAGACTGAGAACCAAGAAAAATACTAAACAAGCTCTACAACTACCAAGGTAAGAAAAACACTAGGTACCACTCAAGAATAAGAGACCAAGGTCCTTAAACTAAGAAACTCAAGAAACTCCTAAGACCTCCCACATAGCTTTGAACGTATGAAGCCTTGAGTGTAGGTATTGAGACTATGCCGCTTGGAATGTATGAAGTGCAATGATTGACTTGTTTGTAATGATTATATCAATTGACACAATTTCTCCTACCGTGCATAATAATGTAACTCTAAATATTTAGTTGAGTGACCTATAATTAACCATAAAAATTTATTAATTAAAGAGTTTAATTATTTAGTTTTGGGTCATTGAATCTTATAATCTATTTCATAAGATCTCTTTGCTAATTCATGTGTTCATAACACTAAAAGGTTCACTTTAGTTAAAAGAAAAATTAAATTTTAGTATATTAAATATATAAAATAGAAAAAAAAAATCTAATTTAAGGAATTTAAATAAATATTTAATATATTAAATAAAAATAAAGAAAAATATATTTAGTTTAAAGTGTTTATTGAATATATTAGATATATTAAATATAAATAGACAAAATAATAATAATAATAATCTTCAATGTTCACATTAATATTTAATGTATTAACTATATTAAATATAAAAGCGAAAAATATATTTATTGTATCACACTTCCATTCTTGGCTAAGAATCTCCCGATTATACCCCAACTATAACTCCGCATCAGTTTTCAACATAAATGATGCACATGTCAACTTTTGATCATCCAAATAGTTCATTAATAAGAAGATTGTCTTAATTGATGATTGCCACAATTGTGTCTTTGTTGGGTTTCGTGAGGCACCATTAAAAGTATGAGGATCTACCCCTTGAAAATCCTGCATATAGCACTTCTCGCAATGACTACGTACTGTTGGTCTGCTGGGTGGTCACCACCATTTGCATCCCAACCTAGAATGATTCCCACATCATGGTAGTCATGGGGTCCATTCTAGCCGTCGGTGCCATTGGGGGTGGCACTGCTGTGTCGGTTTGAGTTACTGATCCTTCACGAGGTGGACTCCCTCTACCTCTACCCCATCCTCTAACAGGGTGTCATCTTCTTTCCCTACGCCCTCTTCCACGTCCTCTAGGTAACATGATCTATAATCAACACATAATTACTATTAAGTGAGGATCTCTCGGTACAAAAAATATGCCGTACACTATATCATGATAAACACACGACTCAGTCAACAATAGCACACTTGACAATAACATTCAATATCGTTTTTTATTATTTTACGTATGACATACTTGACAGCGACGGAGAATCAGCGGTGGGACCATGGAACGTACTAAAACTACCTCGTATGCTAGTCAACAAAATCTGTAACTTAGCGCTCTGATACCAATTGAAATAACACTATTTTTCTACTGAAATAGAGTCGCTACGATATGAATGACCTGACCTGACCTTCTTTTGCGAAAACATTCATTTAAATAATTCATAACACACGATGTCATGGACTTGAACATACATAATAAAACCTTAAAACAAAACAACTAAAAATAAACCACATGAAATTTGGATAAAACAAAAAAGGATTAAAATGATCCCTAAAATCTAACTTAAGGACTACAAAATAAATAAAATGCAACTTATCCTAGCACAAGTTTCATGGTTCTGAAATTCGGGTTATGAAATGGAGTCACATACAACATTGTGGGACCTATCATTTAAAATATCATGTGTAATACTTCTCTACGCATTGCCCACACGTGCGAACGTGAATCCACCAGATGGGCTCATACGCCTCCTAGGCCTGCTGGTCGGGCTAGCACTCGCTGATGGGCTATTGCTGAACACCCAAAGGGAACAACAGTCGTCATAGCACTATGGCGAACATGATTGTCACAATCAGTATCATGGTGTATGTGTCCATACTCACCATAATGGAGAAGTATCTCGATGCACGTGAACACACAATTATTGATCAGGTCTCCATACTTTCTATCATAGTATGATAGTTGGGAATTCAAACGTAGAAGTATAAAAATATACATTTATATTAAAGTATATGCATAAACTTTAAAAAATGACTGAATAATCATGTTAGTATATGTTATTAACTCTCGATTATCCTCTTTTCAATAAAGAACTCCCAAATCCTTAGTGTCTTTCATTGTCTAAACACCAGTTTTAAGTGGTTTTAACTCCCACCAAATGGTCGATTAAAACTAACCATTATCTAATTGCTTCTATTGAAAGAGTCGAAACATTATTTTTCTTAGTTGTATAGTTGTCAGTAATAAGTAGTCAACTTTTTAGCCGCCAATATTAAGATTAAAGAGATTGATGTATTGTTAAAAATAGGATATAAATACTATTCAATCAATTCTAGAATAAAAGGGATTTGAAATTTTAATTTTATCTTTCTTTTTTCCTTTTTACTCCTACTGTGGGTTTTATAACACTATATCATAATATAGAATAAATTTGTATTTATAAAATAGTATATTATAATATAAAACTAATTTGTATTTTATTCGGTGTTGTGGTTGGTTTATCATATTAGTCTAACATATTAAAGTCTTCTAGTTCGAGCAATACCATAAAGTCTTCTAGTTCGAGCAATACTATAGGTTAGTAGAAAAATTTTGTTTTCTTTTGCATAGGTAATTTTTTTCCTATGTCATTAAATGAAAAACACCTACAGGTATTTTTTAAAACATTAAAATTTATAATTATTAACTATTTTTTTTATTTTTATCATCAACATTTAGTTGGTGTGGTGTTGAACAATCTTGCCTAACTAAGCCTAATTTTGCATAAAGTAATTTAAATATACTCATAATATTTTAAACTAGTTAAGTCTAATTATACATAAATAAGTTAAACTTAACTCTAAAAATTTAAACTAGTTAAAAAGTATAATTTAATCATACTTCTAATATTTTAAGAAAGCTAAGCCTAATTATACATAAATAATTTAAGACTCTGGAAATTTCAATTAGTTAAAAGGGAGTCGTACTAACCTTAAACTCAAAATTTAAACTAGTTAAAAAGTAGTCATACTAACCTTAAATGCTTCCGAATAGTTGAATTTAGAAGAAAAAGGTCCAAGTTATGAGACCCAAGTCGAAGTAGTCATACTAACCTTAAATGCTTCCGAATAGTTGAATTTAGAAGAAAAAGGTCCAAGTTATGAGACCCAAGTCGGATTAGACAGAATGCTGGTTTGAAGTCTTTAGAAAATGTATTCTCCGATTGGCTTCAAACCTTTCAAGTGGGATGATAAAATGAAGTAAGGTGCTCCATTTTACACGGGAGGCCTACTTCTAACTTAACGGATGTGGGACAATCTCAATTTTTTCTTCTAATTTATTGGTTATTACATCAAGTTAGTTAGATGAGTTCAATCATCAACCAACTTTATTCATAAAATTTTCATTTATTTGAACCAAATCCAACCCAAATAAGTTCACAATCCAACCCAAACTATAGAGTTGGGTTGATCGAATTTTTCTAATCATCAAAATCTTTTGAACATCCCTATTGTGTATTATATTTTATATTCGTCAATTTATGCCTAATAAAAATCATTTTAACTTGGCATGTATATTTATATAACCTTGGTTGGTATGTTAAGAAATAGGTCAACCTTTCAAAGTGAAGGGAACAAAGACATGTGAGTGGGATAATCCTATACAATTAGTTTATATAAAACTGAATCACCAAATATTTAATCTCTATTTATAAATTCATTAATTGAGAAGATTAATATTTCACAGAGGATCATATGCGACTTGATTTTAATTCTCAGTGAGTTACGAACTCTTGTCTATGAGGGTTATCCTTTTATTTGTATGGGTGAGAATGACTTTCGTAACCTAATCATTATGCCTGCCATTTTGAATACTTGACCAAACCGGAGATGGGAACATAATTTCATGAGATGACTTTCACCCATTCTCATATATGGTAAGTAGATGAGTAGTTTCCTTTAGTGTTGATTTTGAGATTTGAACAATGGGGCCCACCCCTCTTACGGGCTCGAGAGGGACTTAGTTTATGATTGAATCATAAACAAATGTTTCATTAGAGAATTAGTGGTACTTAAGATGAAATATATAATTAAGGGGTATAACAAACTTTTGACCTAGTTGTAATTACAAAAAAATTGTGAATGATTGACTTACTTGTAATGATTATATCAATTGACACAACTTGTTCTGCCGTGCATAAAAGTGCAACTCTAAGTATATAGCTAACAAATGAAAATTGATTAATGAAGACTTTAATTTAGTTAAAAGAAAATTTTGAAGGGTACAAATTAAAATTTAACCTAAGAAAATAGATCTAATTTGAAGGTTGGAATAAGTATTTAATATGTTAAATAAATACAAATAGAGAAAAACATATTTAATTTAAAGTGTTTATTTAATATATTAGATATAAAAAGATTAAAAAAAAATTAATCTGAACCGTTCATATTAATATTTAATACATTAACTATATTAAACATACAAGCTAAAAGTAGGTTCATTGTATCACACTTCCATCTTGGCTGAGAATCCCCCAGTTTTCCCCCGAGTACAACTCTGCATCATTTTTTAGTATAAACAATGCACAAGTCACCTTTTGATCATCCGGACAGTCATAACCTACCACTTAAAACACAGTCATGGACTTGCGTGTTTCGAAAACACCTTTAAAAACAACACAACTAAATAAAATGAATGAACGTTTAAATTAAAAACATCCTATCCTAGTCTAAGTCTAAGAAAATAAATATGACTACTCTATGCATGTGCCATAGTCTCGAGTTGCGATGCCATCGTCAGCCGTACAAGAATGTTTTGCCTTAATCTGAAATAAAGGTAGCACGTGGCTTGAGTATTTTAAGAAATACTCAATAAGTGACCCCACTATTGGGAGTTAAATGCAAGAACATGCAAATGCAATGACGGGACCTATCATTAAAATCCATTTTCCTACGATACTGTCCTAACGGGTAATTTGGATGTGTATCATATACTCTACACATAGCCCATACGTGCAAGTATGGACTCACCAGTCAGTTCGCACACCGATGGACCACATTCGTTGTTAGGTGAGCATACTCCGGGAGACAACATTAGGTTAACCATAATGATCGTACCCCTGCCTAACCGTCGCAGCATTATGATAAACATAATGATCATTTTTCTGCTTGGTCATCGCAGCATTATGATAACCATAATGATCATATTCCTGCCTCGTAACGTATTCGTCCGTACTATCTTGAAGGGTAAGGGGTATCCCCAAATGCATGAGCACATAATAATGCATGAAGTCCCAACATTTTTTCATTTTCATTATCATTTAATATAACCCCACTAGCGTTCCGTACATCCCATATCATTTTTTATAACACTTATCATATCTTTCATGCATACGCTGGGGTTATATTTCATGCTAGTTCGTCGTTTTGCATGTCAATCATATCATATCATTCAAATTACATAAGTGTATCATAATCATAACATTTCATGCTTCCAGGCATAATAATTTTCATCATATACGTATCATGCCATAACATACGCATCACAATATTCATATCATAAACATGTCAATTTATCACATATCTTACTATAACATATTTCATATCGTCTTTATATCATATCACAATATATATACATCCATCATTCACATGTTGTATCATAATCGTATCATAATCATATCATATCGTAAACACTTCGTGGTCATATCGTTCCCTAACTTAATAATATTCATATACCTATCACACTCATGTCGTTACATGAACGTACCCTGACGTTATCGTTCTATCAATCTATCATAATCCTATCTCTTTCTACCCATAACCTAACTATATTCTTTTATCAACCTCTCATATCCATAGTACTTCGATTGGTCTATGATGTCAATTTTGCCGCTGGTCCATGATGTCAATTTTGTCACCACATCATCACGTCAGGTATCTTGTTTTGAATTTGATTGGTCCTTGATGTCAATTTTGCCGCCACATCATCACGTCGGGTATCTTGTTTTGACTGAAACTTCTTCATTTTATCTCTACTTTGAGTGAACCAAAAAGAACGTTGAAATCGTTATTCTCAACCTTACACTATGGACAAAATACTGAGAATGGTTAATAATTGAAGGTAGGTTTGTTATCATTAAAACATTAAAACATTAATTAATTAAAATTAATTAATTTGAGATAAGACCAATTAGCCAACAGCATTATGGCGAACAAGATGATCACAATCAATCTCATGAAGCATGCGTCCGTACTCATCATAATGGGGCAGTATCTCGATACACATGAACACATAATTATGCATCAGGTCCCCATACTTTCCATCACGGTATGATAAGTAGGAATTCAAACATAAAATTATATAAATATATATTTATATTAATGTATTTGCATAAACTTTCAAAATTGACTGCATAGCGTAGTAGATTAGCGCGTTTGACTTCGGATTAGAAGGTCGTGGGTTTGACTCCCTTTGTAGTCAACATAAAACTTTAGGGTCAACAACATTATATGACTCGTAGTTAGTTACGTAACTCATCCACACACCCTTAACTTGTGGAGGAAAGGACATATTATTTATTCCCTTTTAGAATGGAAGCTTGAATGTGGTGTAATTAGTCCAAATATAGATACCCACCAGGTGGTAGCCTCCCTTTTCTTTATTGGGCAAGCATTCTCTAGTAGCTCTCAGTGTAAGGTTGTTTTCTTTACGGGTACAAGGTCACAACATTATTTTCATTTTTATTATTGTTTAATACAATCCTGCGAACATATCATATCGTTTTTCATATCATTTCTCATATCGTTTATCATACTTTCATGCATACGTCGAGATTGTATTTTATGCTAGTCATATCATTTCCATATGCATATCTTAGTTCACGTCGTTTCATGAATGTATCCTAGTCTTACTGTCATAGTCACTTACGTGACTCATCCACACACCCCTAACTTGCAATTACGAGACCTATCATAACGTTCTAGAATGGAAGCTTGAATGTGATGTAATTAGTGCAAGTATGGATTCCCACCCGTCGATTCACACACCACCTAAGCCTCCTTTTCTTATTGGGGAAGCATTCTCTAGTAGCTCTCAGTGCCGGACACCCGTTAGGGGTATAAGGTCACAACATTTTTTTTCATTTTTATTATTGTTTAATACAATCCCGCGAATATATCATATCGTTTTTCATATCATTTCTTGTAACAGAACCGGAAAAAAAAAAAAAGGTTGTCGGCAGAACCAAAAATTCTGGTGAACGCCGGAGTTTTCGCTCTCACACAACCCACAAAGGGTGGCCGAAGGCTGGGGTGCCACAGAACTCGACCCCGACCTTCAGCCACCCCAAAACGACCTGCAAAGAACGAAAACAGAGAAAAACGAAAAGGAACAGAAAAATCCAACGAAACTCCGGTGAGGCCAAACCATACAAAATCGACGTCAAAACCTCCATTTTACTTCACAAAAGTAATCCCAGAACCATTTATACACATCAGGAGTAGAGTTAGACGAATCATTTATGTTGAACGCAGTCGGCAAGGGAGACGGGGCGTTGGATTTCTGAACTTCTCCAGATCCGGGAGTGTGAGGCCCTTACAAACCAAATCTATACCAAAAATGAGGTTAGGGAGAAGAAGAGACTCAGGAATGGAGAAAGAAGGAGGAAAAAAGGACGTCGAAACAACGTTAACGAGGAGAGAGAAAGGTCGTTAGAAAAACGCGCAGGCAACCAGGCGAAGAGGACGAAGTCCGACCCGAGGGTCGGATCTGCAACCCGAACTGAACCCAGTCCCCTTAGGTTAGCCTAGTACCCGACGGTCCCCGCGGCCCAGCCACTTCAGCCCAAAACCCGCAAGCCCAGTCCAACACGCAGCCTAACCCACCTACATTTTTCCTTCATCTGGGCCGACCTGTCACCCGCGAACAACCCATGCCTTGACTCGAGACCCCTACACACGCATCGACCTCTGATTGTGCCACATGGCACGTCTGCAGCACGACTCCCCTATTCTCCGGCGGCTTATTCGGCTTAGTAGCGGCTTCTCGGCTCTAGCGGCTTATTTGGCTCGGGAAACCTATTTTCATCCCGTTTGTCACCTTTCCAACCCTCTCAGACTTAGTTTCGGCCCTGTTTAAGGTAAAATAGATCATTTTAAGTTCGTATTTCACAAATTCAAGTTGGAAATTAATTATGTTTGTGAAATACTAATGAAAGTGACAAATGAACTAATAGGAACCAACCACCAACGGAAGCATAGAACGCTCACGAGGAGCTAGGAGCTTACGTTATATACTAGGGAGTACTTCGGCTAAGGCCTACCAAGTAAGTGGTTTACCCGTCGTAGGTTACGCGTTATTTGCTGTATGTTGGCACGTGCCCGTGGATTTGCACGTGTCATTAAATTGTATGCTAGTTTAATGTGTTTAAGTACGAAATCATGTGAACGTGAATGTATGCTATGTATGCTGCTTAGTTTGATGTGATATGTTATGCATGTGACGATATGTGGTTCTTGAATGATTATGGCATGATTGTATGGAGTATGTGAATGTAAACAGCATGAATTGTATGACATGAAACACGGTAAACTGTCTAGAATCATAACCCCAATAGGAATATGTATGAAATGTGAATTGAAAATGAGAATGACATGAAGCATGGAACATGACAGAGGGGGTTATGATCATTAATGATAAATGTAGAAGTAGGGGGGACCTCATGCATTATGTGTGTTCATGCATCTAGGGGATACCCCTATCCCATCACGAGGGTACGGACGTGTACATCCAATGGCAGAACAACGATTGTTATGCTTTGCATAGTGCTGCCGTGACGGTTCTTATTTTAACGGGTTCCGGCATAAGAGGCTCCCAGAGTATGCCCACCGGATAAGGAAAGTGGCCCAGCGGTGTGCGAACTAGCTAGTGAGTCCATACTCGCTCGTATGGGCTGTGTGTAGAGTATATGGTACACGTCCATGATTACCCGTTAGGACTGCACTGTAGGGGAAACGAAATGAAACGATAGGTCCCATCATTTTATTGCATGTGATTGTTGCATAACCCCGATAGGGGGTCACTTACTGAGTATTCTAGAAATACTCAAGCCTCGTGCTACTTTAATTTTGCAGATAAGGGCAAGGCACCCATGTGACAACAACGGCGGCATCGTACACCTCGGGACCGTGGCACATGCATAGGGTAGTTGTTTTTTCCATTTCATAGTCTAGGTTGAATTCGGTTTGCATCACTAGTATAGGATAGTATAGGTTGAGTTGTATTTGCATAATAAACCATAGGGTAGAATTAAAACATTCATTTCGGTTTTTGTTCCTTTTCCTTTATTTCAATAATGTTCGTTTCTTTTTCCCTTGCAATCATTTTCCCTTTCACGAGGTAATAAAAGGCGAGTGTAAGTCGCATTTATGAACATGACCCATTTAATGTATATTCCGCATTTCAAGGTATAGTAATGACCTTAGATTAAATAGGTAAAAATTATAGGGTCGTTACATTTCTCATATCGTTTATCAAACTTTCATGCATACGTCGAGATTGTATTTTATGCTAGTCATATCATTTCCATATGCATATCTTAGTTCACATCGTTTCATGAATGTATCCTAGTCTTACCGTTATAGGAACACATCCTAACCATATCGTTTTATTTACGAATCCGAGTCATACCGTTATAGGAACGTATCCTAACCTTATCGTTCTAACATTCTATCATAATCATATCCTTTTCTATACATAACCTAACCATATGCTAAGTCAATCATATCTTAGTCATATCGTTCCATTACATTTATCGCATCCTTCTCGTATCCTATCTCACACATATCATTGAACACATGATGATGTAAGAGTTATCATATCATTGACGTATCATAACATATACATAACATATCATAGTCATATCGATTCATAAACAATTCACACATATCAAGTTTACGATCATTTAAATCTATTTCCCTATGGTACTGTCCTAACGGGTAATTTGGATGTGTATCATATACTCTACACATAGCCCATACGTGCGAGTATGGACTCACCAATCAGTTCGCACACCAATGGGCCACCTTCCTTGTTAGGCGAGCATACTCCGGGAGCTCCTTAGGCCAGACACTCGTTAGAATTAGTAACCGTCATGACAACATTAGGTTAACCATAATGATCGTACCCCTGCCTGGCCGTCGCGACATTATGATAAACATAATGATCGTTTTCCTGCTTGGTCATCACAGCATTATGATAACCATAATGATCGTATTCCTGCCTCGTAACATATTCGTCCGTACTATCGTGAAGGATAAGGGGTATCCCCCAATGCATGAGCACACAATAATGCATGAAATTCCAACATTTTTTTCATTTTCATTATCATTTAATACAACCCCACTAGCGTTCCGTACATCTCATATCATTTTTCATATCACTTATCATATCTTTCATGCATACGCTGGGGTTATATTTCATACTAGTTCGTCGTTTTGCATGTCAATCATATCATATCATTCAAATTACACAATTGTATCATAATCATAACATTTCATGCTTCTAGGCATAATAATTTTCATCATATACGTATCATGCCATAACATATCGCATCACAATATTCCTATCATAAACATGTCAATTTATCACATATCTTACTATAACATATTTCATATCGTCTTTATATCATATCACAATATATATACATCCATCATTCACATGTCGTATCATAATCGTATCATAATCATATCATATCGTAAACACTTCGTGGTCATATTGTTCCCTAACTTATCAGAGCCTTAAAATTCATATACCTATCACAGTCATTTCGTTACATGAACGTACCCTGACGTTTTCGTTCTATCAATCTATCATAATCCTATCTCTTTCTACGCATAACCTAACTATATTCTTTTATCAACCTCTCATATCCGTAGTATTTCGAGATGTAACCTAACCTTCATGTTTCATGAACAAATCTTACTTCTATCGATTCACAAATAATTCACACATATCAGTATATATATGACACGTGCAGAACCACGGGCATGTGTCAACATCAAATATAACCATGTCAATAGTAAGGTTACTTACCTGGTTAGCTTAAGTTGTTATCACGAATATAACCTCAATGAAAGTTCGATTCTGTCCCTTGAAATCTAAGTCAACCTATGTGAGCCCATGACATCAGTTTCAAGTTTGAATCTTATAAAATTATTTCTCTAATTTAGATGGGTCCATTGTTAAAAGTAAATGTTAGGTACCTAATAACTATATTTTTATTAAAAATCCTATTTTTTATGATTTTGTATAAAAAAATTGATAGAGTTATTTCAAGTTATTTTGTGTCTGTATTTACTTTTCTTTCTATATTTAGTTTAAGTTTTTTAATACTGAATCTTCATTCTTTTTTTCTTTATTTGTATTTTCTATTGCCTTTTGATTTTGTTCACATGGATTCCAAATTTTTAGTGGATCCTATTTTCAAATCTTTCCTTTTGTTTGATATAATTTACTAGAATTATATAAATGATTAACATTTTGTTTATAACTCAAAGCTAACCCATTGTAATGATTTAATGAAGATCTAACTACAGTGCTGTGATTTCTACAAAAAGAAATAGGATAAGAGAAAATGAAGATTTAATATATACCTTGCTGACCATATTATCTTCACGTAAATCTCTCTAGAAGTGAATCTCAACCGGGTAAAAGCCATTCTCATTTTTTCCTAAATAAATCTAACAATAGTTATTTTTATTTTTATGTTTTTTTTTTTTTTTTTTGTGCCAACAATGACTTTCGGGGTAAAGATGGGTTGAGGAGAGATAACCGAGGAAAGAGATAAGATGTCAGAGGAGAGAAGTGAGGAGGGTTGTTTCTTTTTTTCTTTTTTTTGTTTATTTATTTATTATTTTTTTAACGTAATCTTATTTTATAATTATTTTTTATTTGTTTTTTTTAATGATTTTTTTTTGGACTATTACATCATTAATACGAAAATTGTCTCAATGGACGATTTCCACAATTGTACCTTTGTTGGGTCACCTAAGGCATCATTAAAGGTGTGAGAATCTACCGCTTGAAATCTCGCATACCTCGCTTCCGCATGGACTGTGTACTGTTGGTCTGTTGGGTGGTCACCATCATTTGCATCACAGCCTAGAATGATTCGCA
This sequence comes from Cucurbita moschata, assembly GCF_002738365.1. Taxonomy (NCBI): domain Eukaryota; kingdom Viridiplantae; phylum Streptophyta; class Magnoliopsida; order Cucurbitales; family Cucurbitaceae; genus Cucurbita; species Cucurbita moschata. The sequence continues at coordinate 483,500 of NW_019268607.1, read as the reverse complement.
CATCAAGGTCGTCATGGGGTCCATTCCAGTAGCCCGTGCGTTGCTAGAGGTGGACTCCCTCTACCTCTACCTCGTCCTTTAACAGGGGTCGTCTTTTTTCCGTACGCCCTCTTCCACATCCTCTAGGTGACATGATCTATAGTTAACACATAATTACTCATGATAGACAAATGACTTAGTCAACAATAGAACACTCAACAATAACCTTTTTTTTCTACTGAAATAGAGTCACTACTACGATATGCATGACATGACCTTTTTTTTGTGTGAAAATTTTATTTAAATAATTCATAACACGATGTCATGGACTTGAATATTCGCAATAAAACCTTAAAAAAAAATAACGAAAAATAAACGACGTGAAATTTATATAAAAAAAAAAGAATAAAACAATGTCGTAATCTAACTTAAGGACTACAAAATAAATAAAATGCAACTTATAGTAACACAAGTTCCATGGTCTTTAATGTGACGTGTGGGCCGTGTGTAGGGACCCCTGTACTCAATAAGTGGCCCGACTGGCGTTATGAAATGTACTTCTCTACACATGGCCCACACCTACGAACGTGGGCCCACTAGGCAGGCTCGCACGCTCCGTAGGCCTGCTGGTCTGGCTAGCACTCGCTGAGAGTTGTTGCTGGACACCCGTAGGGAATAGCGATTGTCGTAGCATTATGACAAACAAGATGATCACAATCAGTCTCATGAAGTACGCGTCCGTACTCATCATAATGGGGCAGTATCTCGATACACGTGAACACACAATTATGCATCAGGTCCCCATACTTTCCATCACGGTTTGATAAGTAGGAATTCAAACATAAAAGTACAAATATATATATTTATATTAACGTATTTGCATAAACTTTCAAAAATGATTGCATAGTTGGATTAGCGCATCTAATTTCGGATTAGAAGGTTGTGGGTTTGACTCCCTCTGTAGTCAACAAAAACTTTAGGGTCAACATTATATGACTCATAGTCACTTATGTGACTCATCCACACATACCACCTGGTTAGGGGTACAAGGTCACAATATTTTTTTCATTTTTATTATTGTTTAATACAATCCTGCTAGCGAACATATCATATCGTTTCATGAATGTATCCTAGTCTTACCGTTATAGGAACGCATCCTAACCATATCGTTTTATTTATGACTCCGAGTCATACCGTTATAGGAACGTATCCTAACCATATTGTTCTATCATTCTATCATAATCATATCATTTTCTATACATAACCTAACCATATGCTATGTCAATCATATCTTAGTCATATCGTTCCATATCGTTTTATTTATGAATACGAGTCATACCGTTATAGGAACGTATCCTAACCATATCGTTCTATCATTCAATCATAATTATATCCTTTTCTATACATAACCTAACCATATGCTATGTCAATTATATCTTAGTCATATCGTTCCATTACGTTTATCGCATCCTTCTCGTATCTTATCTCACACATATCATTGAACACATGATGATGTAAGAGTTATTATATCATTCACGTATCATAACATATACATAACATATCATAGTCATATCGATTCATAAACAATTCACACATATCAAGTTTATGACACATGCAAAACCACAAGGCACGTGTTAGCATCAAATATAATCATGCCGATAGTAAGACCACTTATCTGATTAGTTTAAGCTGTTGTCACTAATTTAAAGTTCGATTCTATCCTTTGAAATCCAAGTCAACCTATATGAGCCCATGACGTCAGTTTTAAATTCGAACTTTTACAAAATTATTCTTTTAATTTATAATAATTATATTAGATTTCATGTGAACATTAGAATATTTACATGAATAAAAGTTCGGGAGTATTTTATATTATATTATATGTATATATATAGTCCTCTCGTATTTCTTTTGCTTTATGGTTTAGTTCTTTTCACCCTATCTCCATTTTTCTTTTTATATTTAGTTTTAAATTCTATTCATTGAATCTTCCTCTTTTTTCTATTGGTCTTGGTCTTGGTCTGCATTTTCTTTTCTCCCCGTGTTATTTTCTTTTCTTGAGGTATTTAATTTTAGTTTTTAATTCTTTTGTTTTATGTGGAGCTCTTTTCACTAAATCTCCATTTTTTTATATTTAATTTTAATTTTTAATTGTTTAATCGTATAGTTCTTTTTCACCAAATCTTTGTCTTTATTTTCTTTTCTCTCCCTATTTAGTTTTAGTTTTTAATTCTATTCATTGAATCTTCTCTATGTATTTAGTTTTAGTTTTTAGTTCTATCCACTAAATCTTCATTACTTCTAAATCTTATTTCTTTTTTTTTTTCATTTAATTCTATTTAGCAGTTTAATTCTGTTGGATGAGAGTCCCACAACTAATTTAGGGAATGATCATCGGTTTATAATAAAAAAATATCATCTCTATTCGTATGAGGCCTTTTGGGAAAGCCCAAAACAAAGCTTATGCTAGAAGTGGAGAGTCGTGTTCATCTAACATGGTATCAGAGCCATTTTATTCTCTCTCTATCATAACTGATAGTTGGTGGTGATCATCTAAAATACTATTCAATTAATTCTAGAATTAAAAAAAGATTTAAAATTCTAATTTTATCATTCTTTTTACTCCTGGATTTTATAACATTATATCATAATATAGAACAAAATTTTTCACATCATTTGGTCTTATGGTATAGTTGGTTATTACGTTAGTCTAACATAGAAAGGTCTTTGGTTCAAGTCTTGATGATGCCCTAGTGTTTGTTTGATTTTAAATATAGAATAGGTCTTGCCATTTTATTTTGGGTACACTGCAAAGCCTATGATATCTTTGTTGACTCGAAATGGAGTAGACGAGTCAAATCGTGGTAGGACGAAGGTGGCTCTTCAAAGAAGACATGACCACAGGTTACATTGGGTCACCACGATATGATACCCTTGATTATCTTTTTAAAAAAGTTTAATCTTCAAAGAAGACATGACTACGGGTTACATTGGGTCACCACCATATGATACCTTTAATTATCTTTTTAAAAAAAGTTCAAAAGTATTCTTATGTATATGAACGAATTTGTTAACACCATTTTAAAAATACTCAAGAATAAGATTGAAAATAAATTGTCTATTTAAATATTGAATTGTATTATATTTATACCAGAAAATGTTCATAAATGAGAGAGTTCTAGACAAAATTGAAGAGAAAAGTGATTTAAAAGTATTTTTGAAGTTTTTTTTTTCTTTTTAAAATTATGAGTATTAACGAAACCTTTGAAAGTTGATTTGTATTTTTTAAACAAGATATTAACGGTTTCATCTCACTAACAATAAACTTATTTTTTAATTTTATTTATTTATTTGAAAAGTTAAAGATATATTTCCAGATTTTTTTTTTTGTGAAGAATATTGATGAAACCTTTCGAGTTTGTAAGGATATTTATTAAAATTTATAATTATTAATTATTCTTTTGATCATGGACATCTAGTTGTTGTGGTGTAGTGGTTATCACGTTAGTCTTACACACTAAAGGTCCCTAGTTCAATCTTGGGCAACAACATGCTTCTTTGCTTGCAAGGTAGTCTTCAATTGTACAAAATCTTTTTTTTTTTTTTTTTGTTAGTTTTGAAGGAAGGAATTACGGTTAGTTTTTGCATGACCTCATTAGTAACTTGGGAAAACTACTCTTTGTTTAAAATGGTTCGTTTTTGCATGACCTCATTAGTAACTTGGGAAAACTACTCTTTGTTTAAAATGGTTCGCGGTGTAGTGGTGATCACGTTAGTCTTATACATTAAAGGTCCTGGGTAACAACATGCTTCTTTGCGACAAAATNTTTTTTTTTTTTTTTTTTTTTTTTTTTTTTTTTTTTTTTTTGTTAGTTTTGAAGGAAGGAATTACGGTTAGTTTTTGCATGACCTCATTAGTAACTTGGGAAAACTATTCTTCATTTAAAATGGTCCGATCTTTTTTGTTAGTTTTGAAGGAAGGAATCACGGTTAGTTTTTGCACGACCTCATTAGTAACTTGGGAAAACTATTCTTCGTTTAAAATGGTCCGCTAACCAAATTCTATGTCGTCCAAGACTCATACTCTGAGAAATTTGTGTAACGCTCACTATATAGAACTTTAAGTTCGCTTGAGAGTTTATCCTGTTACTCCCTTTAGAATTTATTTAGACTATTACAAACTAGTTTAAGAACCTCCTCAAAGATCTAGTTCATTAAGTTATAAAGTTGTGGGCATTAATGAGTTAAAAGACCTCCCTTTAGAATTTATTTAGACTATTACAAACTAGTTTAAGAACCTCCTCAAAGATCTAGTTCATTAAGGTATAAAGTTGTGGGCATTAATGAGTTAAAAGACCTCACGGTCACTCATAACTACCACATTGAAACTTAAAGAAAATTTTTGAAACATTATTTCTTCAACTCCTATACTTGAGAGAACTTTTGTTTCTTGAAGTATATCTCTTGTCTTTTGTTACCTTAATCTGTTCCTTATATTTAATAAATAAATGCAAGAGGCTTCATGCATTTCCCGTGACAAAGTCTTAATACTTGCATCCAAGGCTTCATGTGTTCGGTGCGATACAATTTGCATACCTATGTCCAAGGATTCACGGGTTCCTTGTGACATAGGTTAAGTACCTAAACCTAGGTATTCATGCGTTTCCTACGACGTAGTCATTGTCGTAAGACCATATTGCACTACTCATCGGGAGGTCTTTAAAATATCTCGGGTTTTCGTTCAAGAGTTTTTTTTGTTAAGTCTTGAAGTACAACTAAGGAAAAATTCTTAACAAGTACACCCTAATCCATATGAGTCATAAATATTTTTCTACATGCATAAATCTTTTATAAGTATCTTGTCACTTGGTACTCACAAAAACCTTGATTTCTTATCAAGTGTCTTGAGGGGTAGTTACATACTTTTACTCTTAGCTCATATCCCTAAGTTGTTATAATCTCCTTAAAATCTTTCATACTTACCCTTATATCGTAAATGAGTCTCATAAACTTTCATAGTATTGTGAGTATTTAAGGTCTTGAAAACATCTTAGAATTCTTATAGGGATATTTTGGTCATTTACCACTGCAAATCTTGGTTTAAATCCTCAACATATTCCAATGGCCTTGCAACATAAGTCTCCTCATTCAATTAAATGTCATTTGGGGTCACTTTGCTCATAAGCCAACTATATATAATTATAGGAGAATTTTAGTCATTTTACACCTACCCTTAGTTTAGCCTTTTATCATTATCTAATTATCATCAAATTTCATACCTAACCTTATCATATCTGAGTCTTCTCCTAAAATTTCATGAAAAATAGAATCCATTTAGTATGATTGTGGTTCAGGCACATTGAAATCAACATTCATGTGGACATTAAGGTTGGAGAACTTAAGTACGTCCTCAACCTTAATTTCAATTTTCTCACTTTCTTCTAGATGACTTGCTTTCGTCGGCCAACAAGATCAATAGTTTAATCAATTTCCTTCGTTACATTGTCCTTCTAGTCAATTTTTTTTTAAGCCTAGCTAAAGGTCCAATAATGCACTTTTTTGTCCATACATCTTCAAGGTCTCATTTTAACATTTTTTCATTCGTTAGATGAAAAGGCAACACAACTAAAGGGGGCTTTTTTATATTTTTTATTTTTTAATATTTTGACTCCTCCCAAATCAATCTTAAATCATTCCTAAATTTAAGATATCTTAAAAATCTCAAACTTCAATCCATGTTTATAAATATTTATAAAACTTTGACCATGATCATAATATCTCATCTACAATGTGGCTCAATTGTAACTTTAAAAATTTTCAATTAGTGTTAGGCTGGGAGGTTTTCTACATCTCATGACTTCCTGAGCTTAGCTCACATTAAAGTCATTTATGTCATTCATAAATCAGTTTAGGTATACAATGTTTCAACTTTTACTGTGTTAGCTCTTTTTTTTTTTTTCTTTTTTTTGTTACACCTATACTTAAATTTCATATTTACATACTTCATAGTGACGAAATTTCCTTTCGACACTACCACTTTTAATATTTGTAGCAGACTATAAGATGCTGTCGTCTATCAAGTTTTCTTGGTCGTTTTCATTTGAATCTATTTAATCGTCAGTATACATTGATACATTTTTTCCCATCTATATGGTCATAACACTGCGTATTTTAACTATGTTCAAGATGTCTGACTGAAACATCTAACCTTTGTTAGAAAAATAATTTTCATGCATAAAATAGTGTTTAGTAGCTTAATAAACTCTGGCTCCCCATTCATGGTACAAACCTTACTAATCTAAACACTATCAATATATTAATTAACATTCATATTCCATGCTCGGTAAATTATACCAAATTCTGTATTAAAATAAACATATAACTAAGTCTACAATAATAAAGTCAATGGTGTCAAAATTTAATTAGGAGTTATAGTTGATAATGATCAAGCAGTAACAACATATGAAATCAACAATATTTCCTTTTCTTATCTTATGCATGACATACCTGATGATGATCGGGGGCATAAGATAGAACATGTCGAGTCTATCTCGTAGGCTAGTCTATAGAATCTATAACCTAGAACTCTGATACCAACTGTAACAACCCTAGATTTCTACTAGCCTAAAGTCGTTATCGTCATCATAACGTACTCTCTTATGCGGAAATAAATCTTTAAAACTTTATCATAAAACACTGTCATAGACTTACGTGTTCAAAAATATATTTAAAACAGCATAACCAAATATTGAATAGAAAAAATAAACATTAAAAGTAAAAACACCGTGTACTAACCTAAAGTCTAAGAAATGAAATACCATTAATCTATGCATGTGCCATGGTCTTTACTTGTGATGTCGTCGTCAGCTGTACAGGGGTTTATATGTCGTCGTCAGCTGTCGTCGTCGTCAGCTATACCATTAACGTATGCATGTGCCATAGTATACGCGTTTATACTCAATCATAAATGAAAAAAATAATTACATCATAAATGAAAAAAATAATTAAGATCGTGAATGAAAAAAAGTTAAAAATGATTGAACGGTAAAAAAAAAATCCAGTTGAAAATATTCATACAAAATTGAAACAGATGGAATATAGGGCAAGAACCTTCCCTTACCAAAATTTAGGATCATCTCTTCTTTCTCTCTTCCATCTAATCTCTTCATTCTTGAATTCTTCCATGGGAAGAGAGAAGGAAGAGATTGAGAGGAGAGAAAAAAAATATATATATATAATTTTTAAAATAAAAGTAAGATGTCACGTCAATTTTATGCTACCAAATACCAAATGTAAACCTATTATAATTGAGTTAGGACAAAAATGTAATTTAAACTAAATTAAGAGACAACAAAATGTAAATTTCTTTAAAAAATTTGATAAATGGGAATTCAAATGTAGAAGTATAAAAATATATATATTTATATTAAAGTATAGGCATAAATATGACATTTTCGTGATTTAAAATGAGTGTTGTCATAGAGGAGTTTAAGTGTTTATTCACTAAATGAGTCAATCTCAACCAAATCGTAGAGAATGATTCATATTCTTAAAATATATAGTTATGAAATATTATATGAGAATGACTCATATTCCTAAAATATTTAGTTATCATGAATTGGGTCAAGAATATCATTAACTACCTTAATGAATCTTTTGTAAATATGATTCATTTAGGGTCTTGTACCGACTTTTGATCTATCCATCCATAAAAGGCATTTGAATGAGTCAATATCTAGCTTACCATATTTTGTAGGGGATGATTCTAGAAAAGCTAGAAGACCCTGCCTGAGTCATACTTACAAATGATTCATTATATTTGCAAATAACATGATCGTGATCATTAACAAATAAATTCAATAATGTGTTTGTTGTCCATACATCTTTTGTTAGAACTATTATCATATAATGCACGTGGCTTGAGTATTTTTAGAAATACTGAGTAAGTGACCCTACTATTGGGGTTAGATGCAAAACACATACAATCATGAATGAGACCTTCCATTTCAATCCTCTTAAGCGACTACTATCCTAACTGTGTAATTGGATGTGTATTTACTATTGTACACATGGCCTACATGTGGGACCAATCGGTTCGCACACCTCCTAAGCCCCTTTCTTGGTCGAACTAGCATTCTCTGGTGGTGTAGCTGGACACTGAGTAGGAGTAGTGATCGTCGCAACATTATGATAAAAATAATGATCATTTTCTTGTCTCATGACGTACGCATTTGTACCATCGTAAAAGGAGATATTCCCTGATGTATCTATCATTAAATGATACATAAGGTCCCAACATGTTCGTTCATTAAATCACGTAAAAAAAAAAAAAAAAACTCCTTCCATTTTCCTTCATATCATATCATTTTTCAACATTGTCTTTAATACATGTATCAGGGTTGAATACCGTATCATTCCTATCATACATCATATTATGTCATACCATGCACATAACATGTCCTTCAACATATTATATCATAGAAATATCATATCATAAACATATTACAACATATCATAATGCATGTCTCATCATGTATTATATGGCCGAACGTATTACACCATAACATAAATCACATCATCAGCACATCACATGTAATGGCCCTAGATTTTTACTAACCTAAAGTCACTACCGTGATCATAGTCTATGCTCTTATGTGGAAGAAAACATCATCGTGAAACATAATCTTCATTTTAAAACATTACTTCAACTTAAAACACTGTCATGGACTTACGAGTTTGAAAACGTATTTAAAACTAGATAAGAAAAATAATAAATAAAGCAAGTAAATTTTTTAATGAAAAACATCCTATACTAGCAAAAGAAAAGAAAATATTACTATCCTATGCACGTGGTATGGTCTCTAATTGCAATGTCGTCGTCAATGGTACAGGGGTGCCTTGCCTTTACCTAAAGTAGAAATAGCACATGACTCGAGTATTTTAAGAAATACTAAGTAAGTGACCCCACTGATGGGATCAAAGAATGCAAACATGTGTAACTAATGATCTAGGACCTATCGTTAAAACGATCATGGGGTGTCCTCCAGTTTAGACAACATTGAATGTGTAGTACTTCCCTACACGTAACCCACACGTGCGAGTTGGATCCCAGGCAGTTCACACACACTAGACTAGCCTACGACATAGATTTTGTAGACTTGACGTGTTCCATGGTTCAATCATCGATGCTCTGTCACAATTATGTACACCATGCATAAGACTAAAAAAGGAGAATGTTATGATGATATTTATTGTGATTGGCTCTATGTTTTAAATATAATGTAGCATGAAAATTGACGAGCTTTAATTATATTATATATTGCCATGATGCTTGATTTAATTTCGTTATTATATGCTTGCATTGTTGTACGAATTTTTTATGTGTACTATGATATTGTATTGTTAGTAAATGATAGACTTAAATAGAATTAGCTTGGTTTTTAGAACCATGTCACCCAGAGAATATGGAAGAGGAAGAAGAGGAAGGGGAGGACCCCTGTTAGATGCAGAGGAAGAGGTGAGGCTAAAGAGAGCTTACCTCGAGAAGGATTAGTAACTAGGAAGGATGCAGTTGCATTGCCTCAAGTTGTACCGCCACAAGCTGCACCACCTCTAGCAGCACTAGTGACTGGAATAGACCCCACTACTAGTTTGATGCGGGAGTCGTTTTAGGTCATGATGCATACCATAATGGTCACCCAACAATCCAACACTTGCAATCTACTAGAGGAGCGAACTGGCTACAAGACTTCAAGCGGCATGATTTGCACCCATTTACTAGTATTACGAGAGATCCAACAGAAGTTTAGATGTGGATTTCGTCCATGGAAATCATATTTATGTCAATGGAATGTCTGGACAACCAGAAGGTACCTTGTGCGTCATTTATGCTGCAAAAGAACGCGTAAGTATGGTGGACGGACAATAAGGATAATATTAATCCAAGAGGGGGAATCATGGCGTGAGATCAATTTAAGGAGGCTTTCCTAAAGAAGTATTATCCTAAAACGGTGTGACTTAAGAAACAGCAAAAATTCACCAATCTAACTCACGGTGGACACTCAATGGACAAATATGACAGAAAAGTTATGAAATTCAAAAGGTTTGCGCCATCATTGGTGGATACTGAACAAAAGATGACATATAAATTTTTTTTTGGGCCTAGACTCGTAGGTCTACCACATGGTGGAAGCCATAAACCCAAAGATGTATGAGGAGGCACTAAAAATGACAAAAATCCCTGAAAAAGTCTCAAGAGGAAAGACATCGAGAACCAGCAGTCACTATCGGAAGGAAGCGATCATATGAGCCTAGAGGGACGAACTATCGACCACCAACGCAAAGGCCTTAATATGCTAATAGACATCCTGCCCAACATTTACACAGACACCAGGGATAAAGAGAGGGGCCAGGAACATGAGAAGCTTCGATTCCACTAATGTGGAAAACAACACTGAGGTAAATGTATGGCAGGCTCAAGGATATGCTCAGATGTGGTCGTGAACATCAAACGACCAAATACTATATTCGGAAGGGTACCAAGAGTCCAAAAGAACCACCTAGAGATTTAGGAAGTGGCGAGCAAACTATGCAAACCTGCTTGCAAGTAAAGGAGTATGCATCCACCAGTAGGGATGCTGGAACATTTGACACCATGGTGACAGGTACGCTATCTATACTAAGTCACTACACATTAACAATATTTGATTCTAGTTCTATGCATTCGTTTATATCCATGCCTTTTGTTAGTCAAGCAGGATTCACGGTAGAACCCTTATTGCATGTATTATATGTTAGTACCCCAGTGGGAGTAGATCTAGTTACTGAGAATAGGATAAAAGACGGACAAGTAATAGTAGTTGGACAAATCATAAGCATAGACTTGAAAGTAGTGAGTATGACAGATTTTGATGTCATATTAGGAATGTTTTGGTTAGCTGAGAATTATGCAAGTATAGATTGCCACAATTAGAAAGTGATTTTTTTGCCACCAACCAGACCTAACTTTAAGTTTAAAGGAACCTGTACGGGTGTCACCCTAAAGATAGTGTCGATAATGAAAGCCAAACGCTTAGTACAATAAGTAGGATGAGCTATACTAACATGCACATTGGACGAAAAAGGAAAAGAGAAAACAATGGATACAATATCCACAGTAAACGAATTTTCAAGTGTCTTCCTAGAGGATTTACTAGGAGTTTCTCCTTCACGAGCTGTAGACTTCGGGATAGAACTCAAATTAGGAACTGGACCTATCTCTAAAGCACTATACCACATGGCTCCAACGGAATTAAAGGAACTAAAATTACAATTACAAGACCTACTATAAAAGGGTTTCATTCGACCTAGTTTATCTTGTTGGCGTGTGCCGGTGTTGTTTGTGAAAAAGAAAGACGGGTCGATGCGCCTATGTATTAACTATGGGGAGTAAAATAAGAGAACAATAAAGAACAACTACCCACTCCCTCGCATCGAGGATTTATTCTACTAGCTCCGAGAGGCGATAGTATTTTCCAAGATAGACCTTCAATAAAGCTATCATCAGATTAATTTTAAGGAAGGAGATGTATCGAAAACAACCTTTGAACAAGATATGGCCACTACAAGTTTATAGTGATGTAATTTGGCCTCACTAACACCCCAGCCGTGTTAATAAACCATGTATTCAAGGAATGTCTAAACATGTTTGTTATCGTGTTTATAGACAACATTCTAATATACTTGAAAACAGATCAAGAACACCTCCGATTGTCTTAACTATCTTAAGGTAGAATAAGTTGTACACCAAGTTTTTCAAATGTGAATTTTGGCTGTGAAAAGTCTCATTCTTAGAACATGTAGTGTCTAAAGATTTGATTTAAGTGGAATCCACTACGATAGAAGTCATCACTAAATGGGAACACCCAACTATGGTTACAGAGGTATGAAGCTTCCTGGGGTTAGCAGGCTACTATCGAAGATTTGTCCAAGACTTCGCTATAATAGCCTCGCCTCTTACACATTTTACAAGGAAGGCCATACCTTTTATATGCAATGACGCATGTGAGGCCAGTGCCAAGACCTAAAATAAAGGCTAGTGTCAGCTCCAATGCTCATGGTTCCAGAAAGCTCATAGGGATATGTAATCTACAACGATGCATCCAAAAAAAAGATTAGAGTGCGTGTTGATGCAACATTGTAAGGTTGTTACTTATGCATCACGCCAATTGAAAGAATATGAAGAAAAAAAAACTACCCTACGCACAACCTAGAATCGGTCGCAGTAGTATTCGCAAAATTGATATGGTGACACTACCTGTATGGAGAAAAGACCCAAATTTACACCGACCACAATAGCCTGAAATACTTCTTCACCGAAAAAGAATTGAGCGTGAGACAATGAAAGTGGTTGGAATTAGTGAAGGACTACGATATAGATATTCAGTACCACCCTGGAAAGACAAACGTAGTCGAAGATGCCCTAAATCATAAAACGTTACACTCGTCGGTCCTCATCACTAGAGAGTTAAAAGTACAAGTGAACTTTGAGTGAGTTTGTTGTAAAAGTGTTAGTTGCTATTTTTATGTTTTAGTAATCCTAAACATGAGGTCACTAATATGGTCTTCTGTCGCATCGGTTTGGCATGATATTCTAATATTCAGTAGGATTTTGTCGGTTAGGATTTTGTTTTTCACTCGCTATAAATATAGTCATTTTTCACATCATAAACGATTAAATTTCTTTCCTTCTACAAACTTATCTTCTAATACTGCATTAACTTTACCATTTGACGTCAGAGTCTTGTCTCTCTTAGCTACAACTAAAGATGACTACTGAAGGCAGCTTTGTTCAACCGGTAATACCAAAATTTGTTGGTCACTACGATCATTGGAGCATGTTTTTGGAGAAATTTCTTCGCTCTAAAGAATATTGGCAAGTAGTTGAGTCTGAGATTTCTACTATAGCAGATGATGCTGATTACTTAGACAAATAGTAGATTAGAAATTGAAAGACTTAGAAGCTAAGAACTACCTTTTCCAAGCCATCGATCGCTCAATTCTGAAGACTATTTTGGATAAAGAAACTTCGAAAGGAATTTGGGATTTAATGAAGAAAAAATTCCAAGAAAATACAAAGGTGAAACGAGCACAACTACCAGCTCTCGAGAAGGACTTTAAGACCTTTCAAAAGTATTCATTTTATAGAAAAATGAAAAAACTTCTTATCATGACTATACTATTCCATCAATTATCTCTCTTCTGAAAATTTTCTCTCATTTCTTATATTTTTTCTCTTACTTTTTTAATACCCTCCTAATTTCCATTCTTTCATTCCTCGTCTTTAAAATTTTTCTCTTTCTTTTTCTCCTAAATCCCAAAATTTTAAATAGAAAATGAACTCCCTCATTTTTTTTTAGTATTTCCAAACATAAATGTAAAAACTTTAATATTTAAATATCCAATTTATGTAAAAGTATTGAGTTGGAAAAAAAAATAAGATTGAAAATAAATGGTCTATTTGAATGTTGAATTTTATAATATTCATGTTGGAAAATGTTTCTAAATGAGAGAGTTCGAGACAAAATTGAAGAGGAAAGTGATCAAAGGGTATTTATTTTCTATTTTTTTTAAAAAAATTGAGAGTATATTTGAAATTTTTTTAAAAATTTGAGAGTATTAATGAAACTTTTAAAAATTCAATCGTATTTTTTAAACTACCTATTACAGGTTTACCTACCTAACAATAAAAGTATTTTTTAAGCTTGTGTAGTAAGTGCTGGGTTGAGTTGGGTTCGAGATAATTTTTGGACCTAACCCAATTGTTTAGGTATAAAATTTTCAATTAAAATAATTCTTAATAAATAGTGAACCCAACCCAACTAAACATATAGTTAAAAGTTATTTTATGTAAAGTTTATAAGTTGAAAAGCTTGTATTAGTATAATTATAATATTTTGATGTTATAGAAAAATAAGTACAATAAGCTTGAAGCTTAAGCTTGTGTACTAAGAGTGTTCGTGGGTTGAGTTGGGTTGATTGAACCTAATCCAACTCAAACTGTATGGGATGAGTTAATTGGATTTTTCTGGTCATCGATTTTTTTTTTTTAATAGCCCTATACTGTGTATTATATTTTTATTGGTCAATTTATGCCTAATAAAAATTATTTTAACTTGAGAGGTATATTTATATAACATTGGTTAGTAAGTTAGGAAATATAGCAACCTTTCAAGGCTGAGGAAATCAAAATTGCTCTTATGTAAATAAACCCGTCAAACGCTTTCGAATGAAATAGACGTGGTTTTATTGTTTTGTAAGAATCGATGGTTGGAATTCATGCCTAAAGTGTAATAAACCTTGATTTCTACTGACTTAAAGTCACTACTATCATTATAACATACTCTATGCGGAAATAAACATTTAAAACTTTATCATAAAACACGGCCATTGACTTACATGTTTTAAAACAACTTTAAAACAACATAACAAAATTAAATAAAACTTAAAAATACCTTATACTAATATAAAGTCTAAGAAATGAAATATTGTCCTATACATGTGTCATGGTGTTTACGTGCGATGCCCTCATCAACTGTACAAGGGTGTCTTGCATTTAGTTCATGAAATACCAAGAACCTCTTCGAAAATCTAGTTCATTAAATTATACAAGTTGTGGGCATTAATGAGTTAAAAGACCTCACAGTCACTCATAAATACCACATTGAAATTCGCTTTGAAACATTATCTTTCTTGACTCCTATACTTGAGAAAACTTTTGTTTCTTGAAGTGTACCTCTTGTCTTTTGTTACCTTGATATGTTCCTTATATTCAGTAAATAATTGCATGCCCAGATTATATCCTCTTATCAAAACTAATTCAAAATGCTAAGGTGTCAGTCCTAATGCTAGAAAACCTCGAATACGTAATTCAGTCTTAATTCCCAACTTTCCCACTTCTCTCAAAATTACTTACTTTCTTCTTTTTGTTGGGATTTATGCCCTGAAGTCTCGTAATTAATTATTTAGTTTATAACAATAAATTCAATGTTATTAATGTAATCTTGAACAATATGTGGTTGACATACAAGAGGATCGTGTTCAAGTAATAGCCTAAAGGCTCTATAGTATATGGATAAGGATGGGTCCTTATCCTGGTAACACTATTGATACAACCCACTTTGTAATCGTTACAAATGATTTGATCCAAATTGTTCATGTGGAGACATGTAACTGGGGGTATCCTGTACAATGAGTTTGCATATGAATGAAACAAGAAATATTTAATCACTCTTTATAAATCTGTTAATTGAAAAGATTAATATTTCACATGATGATCATATGCGACTCGATCTTAATCCTGAGTGAGTTATGAACTCCTGTCTATGAGGGCTTGTCCTTTAATTTACATGGGTGAGAATGACTCTTTTAGCGGATTCAATATGCCTACCATTTTGGGAACTTGACCAAATAGGGAGTTGAGAACATAATATCATGAGATGAAATTCACTTCTTCCCATATAAGGAATGTAGATGAGTTGCTCTCTTAAGTACTGATCTTGAGACTTGAACAATGGAGCCCCACGTACTCACAGATATTTATATTAATATCACTTTCTTGCTATTAGGATTGTGTCCTATGTCGATCTAACGACATGATGAAATATAACACTCATCATCATATAGCATGCTCAGTATGGAAAACATCATCATATTAAGGTAAACGTCACGGAATCATCATGCACATCATATTGTCAATAAGTGCATCAAGCATATCAAGTATGTCATTCATCGAATTATATAATACTATGCACATCATAAAGCATCATAACTCATACATCATCGTATCTCGTACATCATCATAACTCATACATCATCATACACTCATACATCATCATATACTAATATATGACATCATACGATACAACTCATACATCATCATATACTAGTATATGCCATCATACGATACAACTCATACAACATCATAACTTATACATCATCATATACTAACATACGACATCGTACAACATAGTTCATACATCATCATAACTCATACAAATTTTAGCCTATCCTATAGTAAGTGATATGAACCATGACCAAGAAATTTCCATACCTCAAGGTCCAATTACAAGGATGAGAGCCAAGAAGCTACAACAAACCTTATACAGTTATATTCAAGCTATGGTGAGCACATCAAAGGAAATTCTAGAAGACGCTGGAGACCTCCCTTATATGTGTGCAAAGTTGAGCTTCAAGAAAGAGATGAATTAAATGCACTTTAAGTTGCATTTAATGAACTCCGCTGAATTTATGAAACTAATCCAATGATGAGTGAATAAACACATTTTATTAATTGCATTATTTAATTGTAGTTTAACTATTTGTTTGTCATATTTAAGCTAGTTTTAAATATAGGAGCTAAGGTTATATTGTAACCCACATAGGTTACTATATTCCACCATTAACTAGCCATTTTAATAGGGAGGTTATGGGTATTTTTCATTTACTAGCCCATTTATTTTGTAGCTATTTTAATAGGGAGTTTATGAGTATTTTTCATTTACTAGCCCGTTTAATTTGGGAGTTATGTATCACGGTTAAGGTTGTAAAGGCTATATAAAGCCTTCTTTTCTTTGATTAGACACCATATTTTGGAATTAAGAATAGAATTTCTATTTTAGTTTTGTTGAGAGCTAAACTTTCTTTGCAAATTCTTGTGTTTAGTGTTGGGTTTTTATGTCCTAAAACTCATAGATATTTTATTTTCAACAAAGTTATTATTGTTGTTTATTTAGTAAAGATTATTATTGAATAAAGTGAACTTTACGATCATTAATCTAAATCCAATAAACTAAGAACACTCTGGCTATACTATGATTACTTGAACTATATGTAGAGATATAAGAGTGGATCAAGTTCAAGTATATAGTCAAAATGATCTATAGTATAAGGATAAGGCTAAGTACCTTATTCTAGGGACACTATGGATGCGGCCCACTTTTGTATATGATATAAACAATGTGATCATTAAATTGTCATGTGAGTGGGGGCATCCTATGCAATGAGTATTGCATAAGATCGGACCATGAAGAAAACCACTCTCACTTTATAATGTCGTTTACTGTTGAGACTGATTTTCTTTTCATTCGATAACCTAGGTAACTCGGTTTTAATCCTAAGCTAACCATGATCTCCTGTTTATTCGGAATTATCCTTAGATTTGCATGGGTGAGAGTGGCTCTAGTTCGCCGACTCAATAGGCTTCCCATTTCAGGGGTAAGACTGGGTGAATGGCTGGAGACATGGGGTGCAAGATGGAATACACTCCTATCCACTTTTAGGGATAGAAGAGAGGTAGTTCCCTTAAGCACTGACTCCAGGTCTTGAATAAGGGGCCCCACCCTCTCATTGGCCTGAGAAGGATTCGGTTTACTGGTTGGACCACAAACCAATTGTTCATTAGAGGATTAGTGAGACATAAGGAACAAGGAGTAACTTCAGGGGTAAAATGGTAAATTGACCCAGCTCTAGTTATGAACAACCTGTGAAGGATCGACTTACTAATCATGGTTATATCAAATGGACAGAAATATATCTATAGTGAGGGGAGTGCAACTACTAGGCTATAGTGGAGTGTCCTAGTAGTTAACGAATGTTGGTTAACAAGGTTAATGAGTTTAGCCAGTTAATCTTGGATCGTTGGAGCCCATGATCTATAAGTCCATTAGGTTCCTCTGCTAGCTCATATCGAACTAAACCATAGAACAGTGTGACGAGTGAGTTCGAAGTGTTCGAATTCAAACTAGGGAATATGCGCTACATATATACGATATATTTAACCGCATTTTTGTTTTATTTACGAATTAAACAAAAAGAGAGAATCTGAGATATTTAAATAAGATTTAAATATCTTAATCAATTATGTGTCGGAATTGATTGGGATTGACATTTGAATTAATATAAAATATTAATTAAATAGTTTAATTAATCATTTAATGATACTTTAATTTGAAATTCATTATTCAAATTAATTGTTGAATTAAAATGAAGAAAGTCAAAATGTTGACTTCATCTAATAGAAAAATACATGTTAGTGGAATTTTGAGGTGTCAAAATTTGGTTTAACCAAACTTGCATGCTTGCCAAATAAACCCCACAAGTTTGAGTGGGATTTTGAGTGTCAAAATTTGGTTAACTCAAACATGCATGCTTGCCACATAATCCCAAACATTTGAGTGGAATTTTAAGTGTCAAAATTTGGTGATCTCAAATTTGCATGAACATGCAAACATGACTCTTTAAATAGAGTGATCATGGTACATGGAAGGTCTTTTCTTCTTCTGGGTGAAAAACCTTGAGAAAAACCTCTCACAAACACTCTCTTCACATATACAAAATTCCTCTCAAGTTTAGTCACTCACCGGATTCCACAATCCCGTTCTAAGGTCGGAGGATAGTGGAGACAACACTAGTGGTGGTTCGAAACCGGTTCGTGAGAAAAAAGGAGTTTGAACTACAAAAGGTTAGTATTTAAACTCATTAACTTTTAATGCTTATGAACATGCTAGTTATTTACTATAATTGATGTTCTAAAAGTGCATAAGATCCAAATTGCTTCCGCATGTGTTATATTAACACCAACATTTAAACTTGCATGTAGTGTCATTCAAGTGGTATTGATCAAACCTCTTGTGGAGTGATTCGAATCATGAGTTTAGAAACGAGTTTTCTTTACTCTTGATCTTGATCATCAAGGTAATCTGTTCCATACTTTCCCTTGGGTTGATTTCCATATCAGTCAGGCTACTTAGTTGGCCTTGGCTTAAGTACTCCCTAATTAGCTAAACATAAGCTCTCGTTCCTTGAGAGATGCTTCCTACGTTGTCGAGATTTGTTTCCTATTACACCGTTCACTACCTTCCATCAGTATTTCACAATTAAATTACTAGTAATTCAATAAATGTTAAATACAGCTCAAAACAACCTCGATTACCTTAACTGGGCCCAAAAATGGATCTAGGACAGTCGAAACAGCCGTGGAGGCACCAAAGCGTCGCCGGAGCATCCAAACCGCTCGAGCCAAAGGGTCGCTTTCATAGCAACTAGACACGTGGCAGCACCAGAGCAACCCACATTGATGCAGGCGTCTCGGGTCGAGGTTCGATTCGGGTTGGCTCGTGGTCGCATTTACGATTAGGCTGCTGACTGGCTTTCTATTTACGAACCGGGCTGCTGATTGGGTTTTTGTTTACGGACTGGGCCGTGAGTGAGTTAGGCTGCGGGCTGGTTGGGTTGGGTCAAGGGAACTTGGGCCTCGGGTTTGTAGAGGCAGGTGCAGGTTGCGGGTTGCGGGCTTCGATTGACATTTGGCTACTAGTCCAAGGAGGGATTTGGGCTTTGGGTTCTACAAGGGGGCTGGAGATAGGTTGCAAGCTAAACTATTAGGCTACGATGCGTTAGGGTCTCGGGTATTCGATTCGCGTCTGACCCGAATCCACTCGATTCGTCTGTAGAAATAAAATTTGCTCTAATACCAAGTTGTAAAAAAATAAATTTGCTCTCATTCCAATTTGTAGAAATTAAAGGTCGCTCCGATACCAACTTGTAGAAAATAGATGCTCACTCTGAAACCAACTCGTTTAGATAACTCTCAAGAAACTGTGAAGGGGTGTCGAGAAGGGAGAGACAAGGAAACAAAGAAATTATCAAAAGCCTTTTTCTATTTCACATAACTTTAACTCTTTCTTGCAATACTCTTTTGATATGTGACTCTTGCTCTACTTGTTGCTTTTACAACTAAAGCCTATTATAAGTTTTAGTAACGCTAAAATTGGTCATACCCCATATTTTTCTCACCCATAAGCCACCCCTTCCTTAAATTGTGGAGGGCTTTTGACTGAATTAAAAAAACCAATTTTTTTTCTCTCTCATCTAAGTTTATTTTCCAACAAACCCCCATAAACTTAAATGCTTCTATTATCTGTCATGCCAATCATCTTCTTGTATTTGTCGAAAAGTACTTTCGGTAACTGTTTTGTAAAGATGTCCGCAACTTGATCCTGACTTGCCACATGCAGCAATTCCACGTTTTCTTCCTTCACATGATCTCGGTTAAAATGAAATCGAACGTCAATGTGTTTGCTTCTTTCATGGTTCATAGGGTTCTTGGCCAACTCAATTGCTGATTTGTTGTCAACTTGTATTATGGTTGCACCTCGTTGCTTTAGCTCCATCTCACTCAACAAATTTCTAAGTCATATTGTGTGGCACACACACCAAGATGCTGCTACATACTCAGCTTCACACGTCAAGAGTGTCAGGATCGGTTGTTTCTTTGAGAGCCAACTAAATGTTGTATTACCCATGAAGAATACATAACCCGATGTACTTTTGTGATTGTCTATGTCTCCTCACCAATCACTGTCGGAGTAACCAACTAACTTGGTAATATTCTGTTCTTGAGTAGAATAACCCAAGTGACAATGTTCCTTGAACGTATCGTAGGATTCGCTTCAACGCCTTCCAATGTGAATAAATTGGCTCCTCCATGAACTGACTTACTATGCCGACACTTAATAAAAAATCTAGTCTTGTACATGTAAGATAGCGAAGGCTTCCCACCAGGCTTCGATACCTATTTGTATCTACTCCTCTATCGTATTTGGAGAGTTTAGTACCTGGTTCCATTGTGTTGATACTGGGTTGCAATTTTCCATCTTGTACTTCTTCAAAATTTCCTTCGCATATTTCTCCTGTGATATAAAAATACACGTTTCTCCTTGTTTAACTTCCAAACTGAGGAAAAATTTCAACAAGCCTATGTCTGTCATCTCAAATTCTCGCGTCACTATGCTTTTGAATTCTTCTATCATTTCATCATTGTTGCCTGAGAAGATGAGGTCATCGACATAAAGAGCGATAAGTATCACATTACCTCCACTCTTCTTTGTATAAAGTGAATGTTCGTGGGGACATTGCTTGTACCTATTCTCCTTGAAGTATGTGTCGATATGAGTATTCCATGCTCGCGATGCTTGTTTCAACCCGTAAAGGCCTTCTTTAGTTTTAGTACCTTCTTCTCTTCTCTAATTTTCACCTACCCGAGAGGTTGTTCGAGATATACTTCTTCTTCAAGCACACCATTCAAGAATGCTGATTTGACATCCATTTGAAAAATCGGCCATTTGAATTGGGCTGCTTGGGAACTGATCAATCGAATTGTCTCCATTCTAGCGACGGGAGCAAACACTTCGTCATAGTCGATTCCCGCCTTTGCTTGTATCCCTTTGCAACAAGTCGCGCTTTGTACCTATCAATCTCACCTTGAGCATTCATCTTTTTCTTGAATACCCACTACACACGTATGGCCTGACTTCCATCCGGTAATTCTATCACTTCCCATATGTTGTTGCGATGGATCGCTTTAATCTCCTCATCCATGGTAGTTTGCCACTTTGTATCTTGCACCGCCTCTTCAAAGCTGATATTTTCAACATCTGCCAGAAGACATACAAGGTGTACCTCATCTGTCGAGTCATACAAATCTCACAAATTTCGCATTTTGGATTGTCGTGGTTCATCTTCATCATCGAAAATTTCTGAGTCTATTGGTGCACTTGTTGGTGTAGCGACTGATGATTCTCCAACTTCGATATTGACTTCTGTAGAATTGTTCCAGTCTCATTCGCTTAGTTCATTTACTCGCACATCGCGACTCACTATCACCATTTTGCTAATCGGGTCAAGTAGTTTGTATCCTTTTGTCTTCTCATCATATCCAATAAAGATATACCTTTAGCTTTTGTCTTCGAGCTTCGCTCTTTGTTGGTCAGGTACGTGAGCATAAGCCACACTACCGAACACCTTGAGATGAGAAATTTGTAGGCTTTTGTCCGCTCCAAGCCTATTGTGGTATTTGATCATTTAGCTTCGCATGTGGACATCGATTCTGTATGTAGATGGCGCATTGCACAACTTGTGCCCAAAATTCCTTCGGAATCCTTTAACTCTTAAGCATTGAGCGAACCATGTCGAGAATGGTCCAGTTCTTTCTCTCGGCTACACCATTTTGCTGAGGGGTGTACAGTGCGGTTAGAAATCGCTTTATGCCTTGCTCCTCGTAGTACTCCATGAAAGTCGTCGAAGTATACTCGCCACCTCTATCGGATCGTACAACTTTGATGTGTCTACCAGTTTCCTTCTCCACCATTACGAAAATCATCGAAGTATGCCTTGCTCCTTCAGGTGTAGCAGGCGGTCCTTTAACGAGTAACATTTCTCTGTGAGTTGCCCCATACTCAATATGTTGGTCTTGAGATCTGGTACGTAATAGACATCTTGGATTGACCCCATCACACCATCCTTTTGCAAGAAGTGTATCGTACCTCGGCCTTTGACCTCCACCTTTGATGCATCTCCAAATGACACATGACCATCTTCAATCTTTTGCATTTCTTTGAATGGGTGCTCGTGATCGCACATATGGTTGCTTGCCCCTGAGTCGAGGTACCACAGAGTGTCGTTATTGATGTTCTCTTCATCTTGAGCCATCAAGAGAAGACCTTAATCTGTTACGTCTTCCACGGCTAGGTTGGTTGTTCCTTCCACCCTTTTTCCGGCTCGACATGCTTTTGCAACGTGCCCCATTCTGCCATAATTGTAACATTTTTCGGAGTTACAATCATTCGTGTAATGACCATATTTTTTACATTTATAGCACTGAATCTTTGATCGGCCACCTCTTCCACGCCAATTTGCTTGCCTTGACCACCTCGACCATTCCCGCGACTTCCACGACATCTACCTCGAAAATTTTGTTAGTAGAGTACTTTTCCATCCTTTATTGATGCCTTCATCTGAAGCGCTTGATCGAGTGACTCCTCCTTCTTTTTCTTGCGTTGCTCGTGTGCCTCGAGAGAACCGGTAAGCTCATCGACTGTGAACTTCGTCAGGTCCTCTGACTCTTCTATGGCACATACGACATTCTCGAAGTTGTCTGTTAAGACCTCAAGATTTTCTCCACAACCCGCGTCTCGGGTAACATTTCTCCATTTTGATTTAGTTGATTTGCCACGGTTTGTACACGTGTAATATATTCAGATATATTTTCTAACTCGATCGGTTCCTTTGAACACCTTTTCTAAAGTGTCCCACGCTTCTTTTGAAGTAGTTGCCCTTGCAATCTTCTCAAAGTCTGACCCGTCAACAGCTCGGAACAGCATGTATAATGCTGCCTTATCCTTTGAACGTGCTTCCTTTAGTGCCTTGTTTTGCGCTGCCGTATAACCCGTGGTATCCTTTGGTTCTTCGAAACCTTTTTCGACGACCTCCCATGCGTCTTGCAAACTGAGAAGAGCTTTCATTTGGATGCTCCAATTCTCATAGTTCGTCTTCATCAATCGTGGTAAAGGCATTTGTCCCATCATGTTCGTCATCGGCTCTGATACCAAATTGTAGAAATATAATTCACTCTGATACCAATTTGTAGAAAAATAAATTTGCTCTAATACCAATTTGTAGAAATTAAAGGACGCTCCGATACCAACTTGTAGAAAATAGACGCTCGCTCTGAAACTAACTCGTTTAGATAACTCTCACGAAATTGTGAAGGGAGTGTCAAGAGGGGAGAGACAAGGAGAGATAGAAATTATCAAAAGCCTTTTTCTATTTCACATAACTTTAACTCTTTCTTTCTCTACTCGTTGCTCTTTTTGTTATGTGACTCTTGCCCTACTTGTTCTACTTTTACAACTATAAGTTTTAGTAAGCCTAAAATTGGTCATAACTACCCATATTTCTTAAATTGCGTATGCCTTGCTGAATTAGAAAACTCAATTTTTTTCCCTTTCTCTCATTTAAGTTTTTTTTTTCCTCTCTCTCCCATTTAAGTTTATTTTCAACCATCGTCTTCGTTACCCAACTCAACACAATTCTCTGGCATTATTTTCTCTCTCCTTGACGTGACGGCTTCCGATGCCATCTTCTTCATCTCTCTGTCATCATCTTCTTCTTCTCTCTCTCACGAAGTTTCGTGGTTGTTGGACGTTTGTGGAGGTAGATCAGAAATTCTTCCAAAACATCAACTTTTCGAATTCCCTCTTCGAGGACAACGATGCACATTGTGAATCCTCTTTGGGGAATATACTAAGGTCGGTGAGGTCTTTCATGGTTGATCTATTTGGTTAAAACGCGGGGCTAAGGGTTTCGACGTCACGGGTTTCCCCGCTGGTGCTTTTCTTCAGTTTTCTCCTTCTCTCGAATTTCTTTTTGTCTCTTCTTTAGTTGTAGTTGTTCTGAGCGGTTTGGGGAGGTTGTTGACGTTCATGTGGCGATGGTTGAAGATTGAGGGAGGCATTGTGAGGGGTCGGAGAACACGATTCTGCGTGGGTGGCGGAATTACCAGTGACTAAGTTTTTTTTTTTTTTTTTTTTTTTTT